>NW_027367644.1:0-56199 GCF_046119375.1 Phyllobates terribilis
TCTACATGGGTTGAAGGTTAACTATCCTGCCATGGTACTGTATTAATCTTATTTTTAAAAAGAAGATCTCAGATATAAAAGCGACAGTAATTCAAGTATGAACTTTGAAGTGATGAAGATTATATAAGAGCGACGATACAAGTAAGGCCTAAACCCCATACAAACATCGGCCAAAATAACTAAAAATTCAATAAGAAGAAAAAAAATCATGATTTTTTTACCTTTTTGGGCCAATTGCATGGAAATACAAATGAAATCTTACATGAACAAAGTCTAACATTTTATCTCCCCACTCCTTCTGATACAACCCATCCCGACTAAAAATTTTGTACTCAAACAGCGTATCACTATTCTGATGCAACCCAAAATGCTTGAATATTTTTTCCTGCAAAAGAATCTGAGAGAAGAATGTCACATCATGTTGTTTCAATATTGAAATTTTTTATTGCATAGAAATGAAGAAAAAACACCAAAATAAACTTCCAAAATCTTTTTGATAGTGGTTTACAGAAAATCTGTGGAATTATTACAATCAAGGTCCATCTAGTTTACATATTTTAATTGCTCCCAGATTCATTCTCTCGAATCTGGCCAGGTTCTACCAGGTTCATCCTCTGCATGCTTCAATTGCTTAATACTTCAATCTATGAATGATTATAGGGTTTACATGGTATTTTAACTTTGTTTTTTGTATCTTTTCCTCCTCCCTTTATCATCCTCTAAAGAGTGTTATGTGATACAAACATAAAGGTTCTCATGAGTTAAGGAGATTGTTCGGTTTCATTTCAGTCAATTCAGCATTCTCCTTGGAGATTAGGCTTTTACTGTTTATACTTTGAGATTTGTTATCGTCTTTATAGTTGTTTCCAATTCAAGTTCTAATAGTTGTTTTTAGAATAATACTCTCCACAACCAAGCAATCTCTTAGCTGAATTGCGGTTCAAACTAAGGCTGTTTTACTTACCATTCGAGTTTCAGGTCGTCGGATGAAGAAAATTCGTACAGTGCTGAAGAAGAGGAACTTTGCATGGTACATGAAGAAGAAGAATTGGACCATTTTCATATTGTAAATGAATTAGGGCTGCCGCGTGAAGCGCACAAGTCGATGACTAATTACAAGCCATCATCCAATGGATCAAGGGGATGTATAAATGAATATGTAGGTCAATTCTAATTAACTTTTCTTCTAACACATTGAAATATGATAGTTTATGTTTATATTCAAAATTGTGTGTTAATCTATGAATGGTAGCAAACCCATGACAGGTATGGCAATAGGATTGATTCACCACATCCATCACCACCCAAAACGACACCTTCTCTATACATCAACTAAGGATTATGTTGTTGCAAAGTCAACTTCAGGAAATCACTAACACGGTTAGAAACATGGAGAATAAACTAATGGTTATTGAGATGATGATCGAAGAACTCACTAACATAGTTGGAAGCATCTCACTAGCACAGTCCATAGAGAGATGGAAAATAAACTACTTAGTTCTCTTCATGATGTGGTGAAATGTTGGAGATGTTTTTCGATGTTGAAGTTTTTTTACTATTGTAATTTAACAATTATTAGTGTTATATCTATTCAACAATCTTTTAGTTGTTGTTGTTGTTGAACGAAGATGTAATAAAACTCAGTTTATCTTATGCATGGTACAGGTTGATTGAGATATCACAATGTTGAGATTGGTAGCATTGGGTGGAGAGAGAAATTGTGTTTCATGACAATTGTACTTTACATCAACACAAACTATACAATGATTAGAATAACATAATTTGTGTTTCCTCGTCATAGTACTTTAAACCGATTCATTAATAGTTGTGGATACTCTCGTTTGACGCCTTGTCTCCGGAGGCAACCATGGAGTCCGGTTGTCGTATTGCATCGAGATGGTGTACCACTTCTTCCAATGGAATAACATATAAGGCTGTGAAAGGAACATACATAGCGACGTCCACCAGCGCTGCTGAATCTTCATGAGTTTGGACTGGTCTGAGGAGGCGTAGACCTTCTTCGTTTACTACTTCGAAGAAGATTTTTATGTCAACATCACCTCCATTCAATCTTCGTACTTCCTCTTTCAATGCCCAAATGTTTTTGAGATTTCCCGTTTGGGTCTCCCACTCCCGTGTTATGCCTCCTACGTACCGGTAAGATTGGTTCGAGCATGTAGGACCATCGACAATAGTCCCACCTGTTGAGACAAGTAAGAACAATGTGTTGCTTTCCATGGAATGGCAAGTGATATTTGAGTTAGTTGTGAAAATGTGATGGGCATATGCATCTATATTTATATACTCACTTCACTATTAAAAAATACTACATAAAAATTCCATGAAAGAGAGATTTATTTTTGAGGTTTTCATATCACTTAATGTTTTTTTTTGTGTTCATCCTGCCATGATGCCTAGTATATCTTATAGTTAGCAATCAGTATCTTTGCAGGCTTTTAAGCTAAAGACCCAGGTCATTGTTACCCTCATCATGAAAGAGAGGTTCCAAATTTTCATGTGAGCTGCATTGTAGCTTAGCCAATGTCTTCCTCCAACTTCAACTATAAATACACCCATAACACATTTTCCCTTCTACATTTTGGACAATGTTTCAAGAGTGTCATTTTGGTATGGTGATGGTACGGTGTTTCACCATTACTATTCTTCTAATATGGATGGCATCAACATGCGTCAAGTTCTAACTTGGACGACTTCAACTATCACTGAAACAATGTTTGGCATTCCTAGAACCGAGGTGAACTATTGTTATATTATGATGTATAACAAGTTTTTTAAGTAGAAAATTAACATTTTGACTTGTGCAACAAGAAACCAAAGCAACCTATGACTTCTATGATGATTATGACGATATTTTGCTTCATCATACCATCGACTACATTCAGGACAACCCGGGATGCACGGATCTAGACTGGGATGTTATATCTCAAAAGTGGAATGAGACTACCGGAATTGGGAAAGAGACATGAGTCTTGAAGTTGAGGTTCAACATGATAAAAAAAACTATATGAGGAATGGAGGTGGTTTGATATGGATTATCTTTGTCACTGCCTTCATTAATAGTTATGGATACTCTCGTTTCAGGCCTTGTCTCCGGAGGCAACCTCGGACTCCGGTCGCCGTATTGCATCAACCGGAGGCAACCTCGAAACATCCATTCCACCTGGATCTAATTAGTTTTGAGGTTTTAATGTGACTTAATGGTTTTTATGAGTTCATCCTGCCACCCTCTCTAATATATCTTATAGTGTACCAAACATTGACCAACATCATACCATAGAAAAACTATTGTCATCCACTTAAATATTCCATTGACCAACATCATACCATAAAAATATTGTCATCCACTTAAACGTTTCATTGATTAAGAGTACATTTACAAACTTATGCAATTTAAAAGTACAAAAAAGCCTCTTTCTTTGACAAATTAACTTGATACAACTGAAGATGAAGGTGCATCCGCGTTACATTTCCTCCCATTTGATGGGTGTAAACAATGTCTATGTTGGTGAAAGCATGATACCTTCCTTGCTCAGCCAGACCCTGTACATCACCTTCGTTCTCAATGTGCACAAGAGTTCTTATTCCTCTACTTATTGGAACCCTTTCGTAGAAAAATCTTGCACCAAGGTCTCGGTTGCAATAATGGTGTAGCTTGTTAACGAACCAGTTGAAATTCCTCACAGATTGATTATGAGGGCACCAAAGAACAAATTCACCACCAACATATTGATGTGCTATAGTTCTCGAGGTTCATCCCAAACAGGAACTAGTCGACCATCGCTAAGCACATTGAGGAAAAGTAGATAGTTTTATTCCATGACTTAATGTGAAGTGTATTTGCAAAGTTAGTTTTGCGCTTTGAAAATTTTAACTAGCAACTACGCATATAAATAAGTCAATCCGGCCACCAGTCAAACTTTATCTTGCAAGGTGTTTTCACCTACTTTCCTACATTTATGCATTGCACAAGTACAAAAAATATTAGAGCGTCAGTATATTATAATATGTGTGTTATATCTATGCATTGGTAGGTTTAAGACTGGTAGGGTTGGGTGGAGAGTTAAGGGAACAATCAAACTGTTATCAATGTCATTCTATGTTTGTAGAAATGATTTTCAATGTGAAATTGGTGTTGGACCATACTGTTTTCCGACATAATGGAACAGTCAAACTGCTGTCCTACATGATTTCAAAGGCAGTCTATGTGCGTAGGCACTCTGCGTGTTCAACCGTTGAAGTGTCAAAGTCCAACTTTTCAGCCCTCCACTCCTTTTCACGCAAAGCCTACCCGACACACTTGTATTGTTCATGCTTTTAACCTACACCCTGCAATTTTGACTACAACACTAACACACTACTGATTCAACCTACACCATTCAATAATTAAACACACTTGCATTGTAGCATAAATTAATATCCATCTCTCCAATATGCTTAATATATCATACATGAATAATTCATATGTAGTCAACTGTGAAGTGCAACATTGCATTGGAAAAGTAAAATATTCCCTCAGAACGCATGTAACCCTATTGATCTACACTTGTACCTTATCATCAGTATATTTAAAAAATACTCTTAATATTTGCTAGAAAGTATTACTTATATCTCTGCCATGCATAAAATATCATGCATAATTAGTTTATATATGGTCAATTGTGAAGAACAACATTGCATTGGAAATGTAAAATTATCAGTAAAAGTATTTCTTCCCAACTATTCATATATAATAAAAACAATCATGTGTCAAACAATTTCTTCTAACTTGTCGTCACAATGTGTCGTACCCGAAAATCATCATGTAACTATCAACAAATTTCCTACTTGATAACACCCATGTACTCTTATAGACTATACAATATCATCAAAAACAATGCTCCTTACATAATTGGTTTAAAATATTCAACATATTGACAGTACAATTTTGTAATATGGACTGATATCGTAAGAACAAGATATTTATAGTTGGGTGGAAGGATAGTTTGTTTGGACTTCACTCTTCCCTTATACTCTATTACGTGTTGACCCTGCATGGCGGTACTCCCTAGATAAGGGTTTTTTGAACTTCAAAATACATCTCAGAGTACACAATTTTTTAAAATACTTCACCTAACAGTTGGAAGCGCAAGTCTGCTTTAAAATTGAAAATCTCCATCCTACATCATCAAAAAAAAAGTTGGCGTCTGAAGAAGTGAAGAACAGTAGAACAATGAGTAGATTACTTGAAATGGATAGATATTCTGGGCTTCATGAGTAATACAAAATTTGAAAATTTATGTCTTTTATTTGTAGGAAAATGGGTTGAAATAGCTACAAAGTTGCAAGTACCTGTAGAAGCAAGGAAGGAAACTGTCAGAATGGGAACAACTGAAGGAGAACAAGTGAAAGAGGAACTCAGGGAAGAAGACATTGCAAAACAAACACCAGTTTTTGAAACAACAACTAAGTTGGGGAGTGGGGAAAATGGACAAATAAAAGACCAGACCGTATCTACAAGTAAGTAAACTCATGGGGCAGTGACTTTAATCTTTATTCTCCAAGTGTCTCTATAACTCTTTTGTGCATGTGTCTTTTAGTTGTTGTGCAAACAGTTATGTTTATAGGTCGATATATATTTATAGCTGAAGGGGATGGAGAGGTCATGGAGGACACGTACGAGGAACCGTACGACGAGGATTTTGAGCAATGGCTTTACGAAAATCATCACCCCACTATCGGAGATGATTACATGACATGGGATGCCCAGTATGACGAATGTGACTAGATGTACTTTCTCTAGATATCATAAATAAAAATCCAGCACCACCAAACAAAGAGCTGAGTGAAGAAACTGTTTGTTTATTTTGTTAGATTACTTCGATGAAGTTTAAATATCTGTTTTGATTTCGTTGTCGAAATTCTTGTTGGAAGCAGGTATTTACAAATTCATGTGACAATTCGGATGAATTTGTAAAGGTTGGAAACATGTTTAAATTGTGATGTCAAATTGTGATGTTACTTATTCTAATGATTCATAAGATATATACGCTTGGGTGGCGAGATCGTGCCTGAATCTGCCGCGCTGATTTTGGTCATTCAACTTCCTTCCAGTTCCATCGTCTTAGTTTATTGTATCTATGGATCAGGTTGATTTGGCTATTATAAGGTTAAGGTTGGGAGGATTGGGTGGAGAGATAAATTGGGTTTGTTGATTGTGCCATACAATTGTGATCTCAATGACTTATGATGCTTTGGATTAGACGCAATAAGATAAGTAAAGTTGGAGCCATGTCTTCCTATACAATAATAATTTTAATTATGGCAAAGCGCAAAGGTAAAGCAATGCCAAGATGCAAGTAATTAAACCTTAAATGTTTTACGTTAAAGAGTCAAAGTAAGTTATAAACACAACATGATAAAAGAACTCTAAGGAACATAAGAGTCAAATCTAGTTGAACATGGTGTTCCACTCGTGGTCGTATACACTATTTGCGATGTCAAAGCGATGTTGGTCGATAGTCTTGTTTGATATAAGGGTAAGATCTTCCATGCCCATGCTAAGACACTCTATGTATTTAAACGTGTCTTGGCCACAGTCTTCACTGTAACACATATCAACATGTTTTATATTCGTTAGTGTCAAAATGGAATAACAAATAAATTTTGTAGCTACGCTTGACTTAACGAAGTACTTACGATCTTGAATTTTTATTCAGGTTTGCAACCCTTCCTTCATAGCTAAATGGTGTTTTCACCTTTTGTTCATATTTCTCTACTAGAGTTTCGTACTTTGACATGAGTTTTGGCAGATATTTAAATATGGGCACCATTTCATCCCTCATTAACTTCTCGGACTTCAGGTTGACATTGCAATCATATACACTGACGGTCCATCTCACCAGATCTATCTCTGAAGCAACCCGATGGTCTCCACCAACAAACAAAGGGGTGTATATGAAGTCAATGTTGTCCCAGGTCTTACCATGCCTGTAAGGGTATTCCCATTTGAAGTACTTCACAACCTTAGGTGGAAGGTCTTCTACTTTTCTTCCTCATTTAGCACTTATATTTTGGTCAATCAAGTATCGCATGAATATGGTGTCCACTATAGTTGATTTGTGGTCATCAAATGCATTGTGTAGTAGATGCTCACGGAGAACGAGAAGAGCCTCATTCAAATCATGCATTCACAAAATGATATTTACATGTTAAAAACAAGATGTACAACGAGGTGTAAAATTGAGATGTTTGGTTTTAAAAAATGTATCTCTCCACCCTTAACAAATTATCCCACCAAACAGTAGGTCGATTAAACTTCTGAAGCAATCTTTCTCAATGTCAGTCCCCATTGCTGACTCGAATGGCTTGGGCCTGAAACATGAATGGTTTATATTTTAGGTTGTTATGTAGTCATAAGACAATGTAACATACAATGTTTGTATGTTTAAGACACTTACTTGGCTTCTCTGTACCACTCAATTACTGGTGTCAATTCTTTGACAACAGTTTTCCCAGTTATTTTTTTCCAGAAAGTTCTACTTCTCATTGCATCCTTTGCACTTTTAACCTTTTTAGAACCAACATTTGCATTCACATTTGGCTTACCCCTCTTTGATGTAGATGTTGTGTAATAAAAAAGTTAAATCTTCCATGAAGTTTAAAAAATACTTTTAGCTTACATATTATTAGCAAGACAATACGGTTCATACCTGACACAACCTCTTGTTTCTGATGAAGCTCCACTCGAAAGTCATGCTTATCACCCTCCCATACATTTTCATCGGTTTTTGGACTTATCTAGTCCCTTTGTTCTCCTTCACTTCAACTTCATTTGGCTGAACATTGTCACCCTCCTTTTCTTTTCCTGATGTAATAATGGCTCTCTCCTGTCCGTCATGGCCAACTTTACTTGCCTGAACACTGTCACCCTCCTTTTGTTTTCCTGATGTAACAGTGCCTTTCTCCTTTCTATCATGGCCAACTTCAGGTGGTTGAGCAATCTCACCCTCCTTTTCTTTTCCAGATGAAACAATACCTTCCTCAATACATTCACCTTTCTTACCTATCTTACCTCCTTCATCTTTATTTGATTTATTTCCATCTATCACCTCATTAACCTTGTTCAAAATGTTCATTACATCATCATTGTAGCATCCATTTGTAGTATTACCACTGTCCTTCTTAGTCTCCCGATCAGCCTTCTTCTTGCCCAACTGAGCTGCCCTCTTCTTGACCTTCTTGGCATGTATCATGCATTGGATAGTTAATTCACTATCACTCTCTACCTGAGAAGGTAGTGGTTTCATAATGTTTCCATTTTTCTCTTATTTTCTAAATTAACAACATATCTAATTTCAACATATCCAAATTAACAACATAGTTAATTCACTATCACTCTCGACCTTTTTACACGGAACCACCCCTTATTTGGCCAAATTTACAAGGAACCGCCCTATATATCACTATTTATTCAGAACCATCCAAATTTCATCATTTTCTTACTAGGAGCCACCCGTGGACTGATTCCATCAACAGTTCTGTTTAAAATGGTGTAATGACTAAAATACCCTTAATGATTCAAAATTACATTTTAAATGCCATTTGTCTTGTATTTGTTTCTGAATGTAAGGTGAGGTGATTCATCCTTTGTTGGTCTTCTTCTTCTCCTTTGTTGTTCTTCTTCTCCACCTGGTGAGGCAATTCGATCCTTCATTCTTCTTCTTTTCCTTCATTCTTCTTCTTCTCGACCTCAATTCAATCACCAGTTCTTCGTTATTCGTTGTCGACCTCAATTCAGGAGAAGAAAGAAGGATCGAGAATCACCAGTTCTGCAAAGAAGAAGAAGAATGAAGAACTGGTAATTTTGGCATCGCCTCCAATCAACATATATTCTCCAATCTCCTTCCGCGCAGAATCAAATTGCAATTTAGGAGAAGAAAGAATCCAAATCCCTCATTCCGCAAAACTTAAATCGCAATTCAGGAGAAGAAAGAATCGCATCGCAATTAAGGAGAATAGGAAAGAATCCAAATCCAGATCCCTAATCCAGAATCACAATAGCTTCGTTGCTGTAATTCCGCAGAACTTGAATCAGTTTCTACGCAGAATCCAAATCCCTAATTCATTGTTTCATCGTTGCGATGGTGGATAGGGCTGGTGCGCTGGTGGACAGAAGTTGGATCGAGAATTAGCAGAGCAAGAACAAAGGGAAGAAGGATAGGTTGGTGCGCTGGTGTTGAAGGGAGAGAACTGTCGGTGGTGCACTAGTGCTGAACCAGACAGAGCAAGAACAAAGGGAGAATGATAAGGCTGGTGCGTTGGTGGTGCGCTGGTGCTGAAGGGAGAGAATCACCGGTGGTGCGCTGGTGCTGAAGCAGACAAAGCAAGAGAAGGGGAAGGATATGGGGACAAGGAGCAGCAACAACAGAGGTCTGAGATGGCAGCGAATATCAATTGTGCGAGAGGTGCGATAGAGCAATTGTGCAAGGACTATCCTTCTTCAATTGAAGAGCAATTGTGCTGAAGCAGACAAAGCAATTGTCCTAGCCCAGTTGAAGAATAATATTTACAATAATTGAAGAACAATAGCTTGACAGGGCAAAAATTTGAGGGGTCACTAAAGTTGGTTGAAGTTACAAAATGGTCACCAAAGCTCAAAACGTTAAAAATGGTCACTAAACTATGAGAAGCGAACTTCTCTGTTGAAAAAATGGTCACTACCTAGTTTTTGGTGACCATTATTTATGAAGGGAAGTTCACTTCTCATAGTTTAATGACCACTTTTTTAGCGTTTTGAACTTTTGTGACCATTTTGTAACTTCAATAAACTTTAGTGACCCTTCAAATTTTTGACCCTGACAGGGAAAAAGGATAGTCTCATTTCCTCATTTTAACATCTAAGAACAATTGAAGAAGGAGAGGGGTATTATTTGTAATTTTGTAAAAAATAATAAGGGTACTTTAGACATTACACCGTTTTTAACAGAATTTTTGACGGAATCTGTTCAAAGGTGGCTCCTGGTAAGAAAATGATGAAATTTGGGTGGTTTTGATAAAATAGTGATATAGAGGGTGGTTGTTTGCAAATTCGGCCAAATAAGGCGTGTTCCGTGCAACAAACCCTTAAAAATAATATAATTCATTATCTTCTTTGCAAGTACATACCTCATTAACTTCATTAGCTCCTTCATCCATGTCTGTAACATCATCTTCATCATCTTCTTCTACATTTTCAGCATCAGTTTCATTAGTTTCAGCCTCTGACACATCCGTCGTAGACATGTATTCTTCATCTTGTTCCTCTTCAGAAGATCCATAGTCCTCAGTCTTGAACTTATTCGCTGCTCTGTTCTTCCTCATGCGCTTGTCTAGGATATCTGTGTATAATGCGTTTGTTTTGCTCTCAACCCTCTCAATCTTATCACATAGGTTTTGCTCCACAAAATCGAATTTGTCCTGCAACATTTCTAACTTCTTCTCAAATTTCTCAAAGCAGTATTTAATCATTGCCATTGTTGCATTCTCATGGTTATCTCCTCCTTCATCTTCTCCTCTCCCGGCTTCTTTCCTCTTACATCTTTCATTACCAGATTTTGTTTCCTTTTTCTTTCCAGTTGTGGCAGTAGATTCTATTGTGTCAAAAAAACTGTCCTTCACATCATCAATGAATTTTTAGCCTACCATCATCTTCAGCTCATGCACATCAGGAATTATAATGGGTTGAACCACAAGTTCTGGGTTTTCTAGTGCCAACTTCAAATCCCCATGTTCTGGACATTCATCTTCCCTCCATCTAAGGCCTCTTGGAATTGAAGTCTCACTAATCCTAGAGGCAAATTGTAAGCTAATAGATTTGGCACACTCCTATATCCATACCTGTGCAACACATAGTAACTAAATATTCCGATCTGCATTTTGATAAACAACATAAAGTAACATAGCATAATTCATATCCCTCCACCATGAATTCAAAATTTTACAAAATAAAATTGGTATACCTGCAGCTGGCATTCCTTGAACTGTATAGCGGGTTCTTTTCTCATCAGAATACCTAATTGCAAGCTCCACTGTCCCAATTCTCCTTTGAAGAGATTTGATCAAAGACCTGTGAAATTCCTTGTAAGCAACTCTACCCCAAGGGTAACTCCAAAACTTGTCCATGTCTTCCAACAACCTTACATGACCAACATTCACCAATCTCTTCTTGTTTCCTCCAAGAAAATACCTTCCACAATCAACTGGTAAACCCAACTTCAATTTGTAGTTGTCTAGTTTACCGTACTCTTTGAACCTACCGTACATGTCTTGAACTGATGTCTTAGGACTTGGTCCACCAAAAAACTTCTCCATGTATTGAATGTCTGCTATAATTTCATTGTGTCTGCAAGGGGAGAGGCCCACAGTTCAACCCAGTTATCATAGCAAATTCCCTCATCAAAAACCTTAGCTCTTTTCCACCAATTTCATAACAAGTTTCCCATTTCTTCTTGGTTTGAAGTTGCTTAAACAAAACTGAATGGATTATATGTGATTAAAATGCAACCTGCCTAACCATTTTTATTACATTTCCAAAAGGGCTAGCAATTATCAAACACCAATCCTCCCCCGTCATCTTGTTCTCAATATCATTTTAAGTATGACAACCTACAATTTACGTTGATTCTACCATACAATGGGTCGCCTTTGTAAAACGAATACTTTATCTACATTACAAATTAGAACATGTAATTTTCATTAGACCACACACAAGGGTTGACAGGTGAATTGAAATTGAACATGCAAATGTTTAACATACCTTGTCCTTGAACATAAATGGATTTTTTCTACTCCCTTCCTTCTTCATCTTTTTCTTCTATAAAGTTTCAGAACTAACATCGGACTTCACTGTTGCCCTCTTTCGCCTTGGCTCGTCATCGACGTCGTCAACCCTACCTCTCTTATTTGCCTCCTTCTTGGCAGCTTTTGTCTCCTTCTCATCCGTCAATCGAGTTCTAGGCATTGCTACCGCCTCGATTTTGCTATAACACACATTGGGGTTTCAATGGACAAAGCCACAACATTGAACAAACAGAGGTTAGGGAGGTCGATATTCAGGAGCGTAACGCAATTCGGTCTTGTCCAGAGCTAAACGCAAATTAACTGAGAAAATGAAGAACAAAGAATGAATACGAGTCTAAGGTCGAAGAACGACCAACTGACCTGGACGAAAAAACACAAAGTGGACAAAGATGAACAACTGAACTGAATGAAGATGTAGGGCTGGACGAAACGAAGAACAGAGTGGAGGAACACGAATACCCGAAAGATTCAGTTCTGTTTAAACACACGAACAACTACAATGTAGTTGTTGAAGGATCGAAGAAGAAGGATTGATTCGAACAAGAAAAATTGAATTGGGTGAGTGAATTCAATTTGGGTGGGTGAATGCTAAAACAGTAAATGGAATTGGGTTTTAGTCAGTTTTTAATCTTAATTAGATTTTCATTATTAAGGTTGTAAAACTCAAATCAAATCTAAATTGTAACTTATCTCATGTCACATCCTATTTTTATTTATTTATTATTTTGCATAAATTATAATAAAATATTTTATCTAACCTTAAAATATGATTTTCTAGTTAAATATAAAAAGATGAGTTAAAGTGATTTTCAAAACATGAAAAGATTAATTAAAATATGGATTTACGTTAAAACCCCTATAAATTAGAAATTGCAATATTAACACCCCTAGGTTGTATACTTTTGTGCAAGTATCCAATGTGTTTTTGTATAACCATGCAAATGGGCCTATATATATAGTATCAAAGTGCAGTTTATATGTACTGTTATATACTCCCTTCACTTATTTATAATTGTCCATTTAGTCTTTTTTTCTTGTTTGGGTATGTTTAGTAATGGCTAAAATCAGATGGAAGTAGATAGAAGTACCTGAAATTGGGATAAAATTCAGCTTTTACAAGAGGCCATTGCCGAATGCCTTTTTTGAGCAAAATTCCATCTAGAGAAATTTTCATCTACTTTCTACAAATTCCATCTACTTCCATCTAATTTCTCTTAAATTTTTCATCTCCCAATTCCTAGATGAAAAAAATTTCGTCTACCTTAAATTTCATCTAACCTTATTTCATCTATCATTCCATCTATTTTTTTCATCTATCACTTTCCATATAGATGGGAAAAAATCTAAGTGTTGCCGAATGGACCCTTAATCTCGAATTGTCCATAAGCATATTTTGGTTAAAGTTTTCCATATTTACCCTTACTTTATTGCTTCTTTTCTTCACTTTTGTACTTTTTTGAATGCATCTAATTTTATAGGAGGGTAATCTAGTAAAAAAGTCTCATACTTAATATGTGTAAAGTTTTCTAAATGGACAATTTCAAGTTAATGGAGGGAGTACTTCATTATACACGTTAGCTTTGTCACTAGTTTTATATGTTCTTGTCAATACAATTTCAAGTTAACGGAGGGAGTACTCCCTCCCATTTCCAACACTCTCCTCACTGCAAATGACCTTGCCATGTTCACAGACCAAGAACCTGTATTTGCTCCTATGCCTAATCAAGCCAATGCTGAAGCATCTACCCAAAACCAAAAAGTTCCTTACCCAAATCCATATGAGCTCCCTGAGATTAAAAAACAAATGGACCATCTCCAACAACTATCTCTCTTGATACGTCTGGTGGATAATGACACTCTTATCTCCTACACTACCATCCTCTCCAAACTCAAAGAAGCTTGGAAGGGAATCAAAGGCGACGTGAAGGTGAACAAACTTGGCAACAACTGGCTGCTCTTTTCCTTTGCCAATAAGGAAGCTAGAGACTATTTGTGGAAAACAGGCCATGCCACGGTCAGAGCAAACTAATGGTGGTGATCCCCTACATCAATGACTTCGACCCTATCTCAACGCACATCAACGTTATCGATATTTGGATTAGGATCCCTCTCTTACCCTTTGAACTATAGAATGATAAATCTCTATCTATGATCATCTCTGGAAACAATGTGGGAACATTCATTAGGAACGACGAAAGCTCCAATAGAAAGAACAAGAGAAAGTTTGTGCGGTTTTGTGCCTATGTCCACTATCCTAAACCTAAAGGCTTTGTCCATCTCATTGGACTCAAGCGTTCTCCCCTTACCTTCAAGATGTGGTATGAAGGTTAATCCTCTGGTTGTGGATTCTGAGGCAAGGAAGGGCATAGCTTTGATGAATGTTTTCTCAATAACCTTCCTTCTATCATCCACGCCCTTACACCTCATGAAACTGCAAAACAAGTTGAAACTAGCAACAGAACTCCGATCTTCTTATGGGACCTCTTATCCAAAGACTTCTCCGTAACATGTAGATTTCTCATAAAGCCAAAGGTCCCAACTTTATCAAAAAGAACTCCACAAACCAGAACCCCAGAGAATACCCAAAAGAAGACTCAGTTGATGTTGCGCGGTACCAAAATAAAGGAAAGGTTATCCTTATTCAAGACCCACATCAAGGTAACACAATTCCTAATCCTATCCATCAAAA
Source organism: Phyllobates terribilis (assembly GCF_046119375.1). Lineage (NCBI taxonomy): Eukaryota > Metazoa > Chordata > Amphibia > Anura > Dendrobatidae > Phyllobates > Phyllobates terribilis. The sequence goes on from NW_027367644.1 coordinate 14,528, forward strand.
CCAAGTTACCTACCAAATCACAACTTACCCCACTGCAGCCTATGACCAGAATATGTACCCACATCAACCATATACTCAAATGCAACAACTCCAATTCTTGATGAACCCCATGATTAGACCACACCTGCCCTATCGACAAGGTATCCTCAACTGTGCTGCTATGAGATTTCCAACCCCCCAGATGTTCTATCATCCTTAGTTCCAGATTGCCCCCCAGCAACTCCAACTGCTCAACCCATTGCTTAAATCCAGAATCAGAACAAATAAGGCTCTCCTAAGCTCTCGGGTATCTCAAACAACTCCATACTTCAAAAAATCAATAACATTGAACTCACGGACAAAGAAAAGACTTCCAACTCTGGCGTTGATTCCAAGAGAAAAGAGTCCGATGATGAAACATCCACTCCAAAGCAAAGCAAAGCAACAAGAAACAACGTAAAAACATAGATGAAGCTCGACCTTCCAACGACCAAACATGATTCCGCCTCCTTGCTGGTGTTACTCGCAGGTATTATGTCTTCATGATCTCTCTTCTTCCCTTATCTCTTATGACAACTTTTATGACATAAACCAAGAAAATCAGTCTTTTACTTTAACATTTCAGTCTAATTTTTGTTCTATGAAACCTATGTACGACACTTTCCCTATTCCATGGAGAATTTTTGGATCGGTCGCTTTGTCTCCATTGAATTGGATTGCTGTTAGCCACTTTAAGAACAAATCTACGTACAAGCAAACCTTCTATTTTGTGGTGCATTTAGTTGGAAATTTCATGTTTATAGCATACCTTGTAACTTTGATCAATGAATATTGGTTTTTGGAATGTAAGAGGTGTTAAAAGACCTTCATTAACTTCTTGCAAAAATCTCATCACTTTGATGCATTGTGTTTTTAGCAGAAACGAAAAGTGATTCTCAACCCTCTAAACAAGACATTAAGTGTCTAGGTTTCGAGAGCATGTTATAGTGTCCTTCGGTTAACACCAAAGGCGGGCTATTGCTCCTGCTCAAAGGCAATCTTAACACTAATAACACCAGCCTCAAATTAACCATCCAAAATGTCTTATTCGTTCAAATTCTTATTCGTTCAATTTGATTAGGTAAATCACTCTATCATGTTAGTCTTTATCTATGCCCCTTCTCTGGAAGAAAGACAAAGATAATTTTTGGAACCTTATTATTAATCATATTAACAATTTTAATTTACCCTGTATCTTAATCGGAGACTTTAACGACATTATTTCTCCACTTGACAAAAATGGAGGGATTGATCATAACCCTCAGAGATTTATCCGGCTCAATAATCTAAATTACGAGCTAGGACTAATTGACTTAAATTTTCAAGGCTTTCCGTTTACTTGGAGGAAAAACCAAAATTTGGCAAACAATATCCTTGAACAACTTGATCGGATTTTAGTTCACAACTCTTTATATGAAATTTATTCTAATTCTACTATCTCCCGTCATCCATTTACTACCTCAGATCATTGCTTATTTTTTAATTTTTGATAAATTAGTAACATTAAGAAAACCCCTTTCCGCTACGAATCAGCCCGGGCGGATTATCCTTCTTATAAGAAACTAGTTTCGAAAATTTGGAAATATAAAATAATGGGATCCTTCATGTACAAGTTCTCTAGCAAGATCGAAATCCCAAAGCGATACTCTAGAGATTGGATAAAGAGAATACTAGCTCAAAGAAACTAAACATAAACTTGAAGAATTATATTGCCAACTTGTTAAGGGTCATAGAAATTATAATCTCATTTACCTTATTGATAACCATTACAGAAAAGTATTATGGACTCCTTGAATATCAAACTAAATTCTGGAAAACGAGAGCCAATATAAATCATATAAATAATACAGATTTTAACACTAGTTATTTTCACTCAGTTGTGAAAATCAAATCGTACCGCAAACCAATTCTTACTTTCTAATCCTCTTATTCAACTACCCTCACCTCATATTCAGAGATCTCTAATAGAATCACAACGGAAATGACGGCCCGGTTTGAAAAACAGAATCTCCATTGTTTTAATATAAACCATTGCGACATTATCCCAAATTTAATTATTGTTGAACATAATGCAAACTTAACCAAACCCCCCACTACAAACGAAATTAAACAAGCATTTTTTTATCAACCACCTGATAAAACTCCTGGTCCCGACGGATTTCCAATTGACTTTTATAAATCCAATTGGAATATTATTCAACCCTCTCTTACTAGTGCCATCAAAGCCTTTTTTCAAGACAAAAGAATGCATTCTTATTGGAATCATGCTTTCCTACACTAATTCCCCAAAATGATACCCCTACTAACATAAACCATAATAGACCTATCAGTTTGTGTAATTCGTCCTATAAAATTATCTCCAAAATCCTCCTCAATAGACTTAAACCTTTACTTCCTAAACGCATTTCCAATTTCCAAAGTGCCTTTGTTGAAGGTGGACTCATTCATGATAATATCCTTGTTGCCCATGAAATTTTTCACTTCTTCCATAATAACCACACTAAATATACCAAATGGATGGCTATTAAAATAGATATGAAGAAAACATACAATAAAATAGATTGGAACTTTCTATTCATCATTAAAAAAGCTTTTGGATTCTGTGATAACTGGATCTCCTTAGTCAAACAATGTATCTCTGATTCCAAGCTCTCAATACTTATAAACAACCAACCAGGTCCAGAATTGTCTCCCTCTTGTGGCATCCGTTAAGTAGTGATGGGACGGCTCCGGTTCCGGAACCGGGTATATTGACAAACCCCCGGTTCACCGGTTCCCCCGGTTCCGGTTCCGAACCGCCGACCGCCACTTTTAAAAAATTATAATTTATTTTTTTAAAACTAATTTAATTATAAATAAGTAAAAAGTAATAATTAAATTGTTGTGTTGTCTTATGCTTAGAATAAAAATTTAATAAGTACATATCCACCGAAATTCATAGTTCATACAATCAAAAACAACAACAATAATATTAAAATACAAATATTAGAATGCGAACTGCAAACATAATTTATTGAATTAAAAAACAAGTACAATAATATTGAAATGCAAATATTAAAATGAAATTATTCAGTCGGCACTGCTGGTGCCTGCGGTTGCAGGTCTACCTCGTCCTCGTCGTCCTCCTCCTCGTCCTTGGGCTCGGCCGCCGGCAGTGGCGGTACTCCTAGTATTGTTGAAGTCCACTCGTCTAGGTGGCGGGCCCTTAAATGCCTCTTGAACACTCCGTATCCGCCACCGAGCTTCCATTCATACTTGACTCGACAATAATTACTAGAAACCATTATATAACCCACTCTTCGACACTCAATTTCGTTACCTTTAGTGTAATGCACCTCAAAAATACTACGGTGAATCCGAGCTCGATGCGCAAGATCCTCCGAAGAAGGGCCATCCATTTGCAAAAATTAAAGAGAATGTGTTTGCGTTTTGTGATTCTTGTAATGGAAAATTAAGAATATAGTTGATGTGAAGAATGAGAATGGATGAATTGTGATATATATAGCCAAAAAATATAAAAAAAAATTATTAGACTCCCAACGGCTAGAAGGCCATTAAATATTTTAAAAAAAATTGTACTTTATTTTTTAAAGGTAAAAAACGGCTAGTTTTCGAACCAGCGGTTCCATGTTCAACGGCTAGTTTTCGAAAAAAACTAGTCGTTGAACCGGCGGTTCGGACGGTTGAACCAAAGGAACCTCCGGTTCCAACGGTCACAATATCCTCCAACAGCTAGAAAACTAGCCGTTTGGACGAACCGGCGGTTCAACGGCTAGTTTTCTAGCCTATACCCACAATTTGCCCAATTTTAATGCTTTAAAAAAATCTAATTAAACTATAAATACCCATTAACACTCCACTCCAAATCACACAATCAAACCATCTCTCTTCTCTCTCTATAATCTACTCTCAAGCATTCAATAAATCTCTAATCTCCATCATCTCTCCATCTTTCTTTTCCATATTCTTGCATTTGTTGATTTGTTCTTATATTGTTCTTAATATTGTTTTATATATATCTTTACTTAATTATGGCAACCACTAATGCTAACGACATGAGCACTCAAGAGAGTGAACATATCGATAACATTGCACCGAGTGAGGGTAATGTTGGTGATGATGGTACACCACCTACACCATCATCAAACCCTAAACCCTCACAAAAACCGCTTCAATCCAAAATTTTTACTAAACATTTTACTAAAGGAATGATAGTTACTAGTGGTAAAATCGATGTTAAGTGCAGGCATTGTTCGGCCCAATATGTATGGAAACTTGGCTGTGGATACGGTACATTGCTTAAACACATGAAAGCAAAGCACATCGATAAGCTCGGAATGCTACAAGGGCAAACACAAATTTCGCAAGGGTTGGCATCTTCTTCCAACCCTCTCTATGTTTATAATCATGAATTAGTTAGTAACACAATTGCCGAAGCCACATGTGTTGATCATTTAGCATTTCAATTTAGTGAGAATCTAGGATTTAATGATTTATTAACGTAGTACAACCTTCATATAAAAGGATAGGAAGAAAAACAAACAAGAAAAACATTATTAGGTGTTATAGGAATCGTAAAGCCGAATTAGTTAGTTATTTTACAAACAATGATTTAAATGTTTCCATATGTAGTGATATATGGAGTGATCATAAATAAATTAATTCTTACATGGATGTTACATGCCATTATCTAGATTCAAACTTTTTAATGTAAAAACGTGTTTTGGCGTTTAGACAATTTAACGCTTCTCAATAGAGTTTTTTCTATTGGATTTGACAATGCATCGGCCAACACCGCATCTTTGAGAGAGTTGAAATTTGCTTGTCAACCTCTATTTGGCGGTAAATTTTTTCATGTTCGATGTGCTTGTCATGTTTTAAATTTATGTGTTCAAGATGGTTTATCGGCTATGAAAGACCATATTGAACCCATAAAAAACATAGTCCGATATATTTGGAACCGTAGTAAGGTTACAAAGGATTGGATGAAATTTTGTGAAGACAATGGAGTACCACCCAAACGTTTTTCAAAAGACGTTGGTACTCGATGGAACTCGTTACAAATTACTTTGTGAATGTGTTAACTACAAGGACATTTTAACATCTTTTGCGAGTCAATACATTCCAGAGTTGGATTATTTTAACGATGATGATTGGTATTCATGTACCAAAATTGCTACATTTTAAAAATGTTTTAACGATGTTACTCTTACATTTAGTAATGTATATAAACCAAGTGCTAATGAGTTTGTTATAGAAGCTAATAATGTAATGGTTGCTTTGACCGAGGTGGCCGAAATCCCATCACTACTTTTTGCCGTCTCGGAAATGAAACGCAAATGGTTAAATTATTATAGCGAAATCCCCGATATTTTTCTTGTTGCTTGTGTTATGGATCCTATGTTTGAATCAGGAGGTTTAAGGTCTTTGTTAGATAACTATTATTTTTTTGTTGGTGAAATATTAGATTTCGAAGGGCACGTATCCGAGATAGTCTCTAAGACTAGAGAAAATGTTGAGTCTTTATTCTCTCATTTCATGGAGGGCTCATCACCAAAACTACCTCCTACTCTACTCCTCCTTCTAGTAGTGGTACATCATCTTTGCGTAACTTTAAATCTAATTTTTTTTAAAACGTCCAAGGTCAACGGTTTCAAGTGCGGAAATCGACTTATATTATAACACGGAATTTCAATTTGCTAACATTCAAGATCTAGATGTTTTGGCTTGGTGGGTCAAGCATAGGAGCGCTTTCCCGATAATGTACAAGATAGCGAGTCAAGTACTTGCGGTCCCCCCTTCAACGGTGGCGGTAGAACAAGTCTTTAGTCAAGGAGGCCACATCCTCAACGAGAAGAGAAGTCGATTAGCTCCGGAGTCATTAGAGGCGCAAGTGTGAATTTGTGATTGGAAGAAAGCCGATGCAAGAAATCAACCTAACATCGACAACAACGATTACTCCACTGACGAATGGGTTGGAGATGCTTCAACAATACGTACCAATTCTTCCGATGGTGGCAACGACTCTGCCTCCTCCGGCACCAACACATAGGTAAGAAGGTCCAAACGTTAAGAGGTAAGAGAACTACGTGGGCTTTGATTCCTCTAATGGACCCGAGAGGATACGTAGGCAACTTAATAAGTAAGTAAATATTAAGTGCAAGCCCCCATTTTCTTAACATTTATTCGACAAACGATGAGAAGTACAACTTGGAAACTCACTCTTAATCGTACTCCAGAATAAAAGGGGTTTCTTTCCAATTTGAATTCGCACAACACGCATGCAATGAGGTTGGTCGGACCCGATATATTCCAAAGGAGTTTTAAAACTTTAATTCAAAGTAAAATATAAGTTTAAACATAAAATTAAATACAAAGTTAAATTCAAGTTAAATTCAAAGTTTTTATCATTTTATGTTTATAATGTTAAATATAAATTTAAATACAAAGTTAAATATGAAAGGAACATAAGTAAACTTTTTTGAAAGTTAAATATAAATTCAAACATTAATTTGTTAACTTCAAAATAAACTTAAGTGAACTTTTTTATTATAATTCACACTAAGATTTGAAAGGAACATATAAACAATATAGAAAAATCAAGTAACTAAAGTTTTTATGTTTTTAAAGTTAAATATATAAACTTAATTCAAAACAAACTTAAATATAAAGTTAAATATATAAACTTATAACTTTATAAAGAATATATAAAACTCATAACTTTATAACTTTAAGTTAAATTCAACATACTTTGTAGTTTGTATCAACTAAAGTTTTATGTTTTTAAAGTTAAATATAAGTTTAAATGCAAAGTTAAATATAAGTTTAAATACAAAGTTAAATATATGTTTAATTCAAACATTAATTTGTTAAATTCAAAATAATCTTTAAGTAAACTTTTTTAAGCTATTATAATTCCCACTATGATTTGTTTAATTCAAATTTCAACATAGTAAATACATTTAATTCAACATATCGTACAAATAAATTGATTTATAAGTTTAAATTCAAAGTTAAATAACTTAAATAATTTTATTTAATTCAACAAAATACATTTAATTCAACATATAGTACAATTAAATTGATTTAAAGTAATTTAAAAAACATTTGTTGTTAATTAATTGGACGAAACCGGAATCGTCGGTTCCATGAGCCGCCGGTTCATAAACCGACAGTTCCATGAACCGACGGTTCACCGCCGGTTCCCAGTTCCATAAAATCAGGAACCGGGACCGGAACCTCCCCGGTTCCGGAACTACCGGTTCCGGAACTACCGGTTCTGTGCCGGTCTGCCGGTTCCGGTTCTAAAAATTCCATCTCTATCGTTAAGGTGACTCTATAACTCCCTTTCTTTTTATCATCACAATTGAATAGTTTACTAGATCACTTACTCTAGAATCTCTAAAACTTGATCATTACCGATGATACCATTATTTTCCTTGAAGCCTCAATCAATAAATTAACATCACATTTATTAAAGAATTCATAAGCTCATTTTCAGCTATTAATGGTCTCAAGGTTGTCAGGATTGAGATCCTACTTTGGATCGGAGAGGGGGTAGGACTGGATCCATAGGATCAGATCGTGGGATCGTAAGATCCTATGGTTTCAGATTATTGAACAATCGAAATGATAAAATATGATTATGATATGTATTTCTATGAAAATAGTGCCAAAATACCAAAATTTGATCACATAAGATCGGTATTAGAGTCGTGCATAGTTAAAACGATTGTACGAGGGTTAATTTAAAGTTCAAAAATTTTCAAAATAAAAAAATTGTGGTTTTACTTCAGTTTAAGGTTATGCAATACGAATGCCAAATCTGTTGTTTTTTGGGCGTGTAAATAATTTCTCTTCTCTGTATGCACCTAAATAGCATTGAAAATAAATTTAGGTAAAAAAATTCAATTATATAAGTAATTAAGTCCAAAAATGAACATTAATGAAGGAAAATCAGCAATCGCTAACGGGATCGTAGGATCTTACGATCCTACATGTCCGATCCTATCCGATCATGTCCGATCCTATCCGATCCTATCCGATCATGTCCGATCCTGAGTCCTCCGATCCTACATAGGATCGGGATCGTTTTGAAAATTTTGGATCGTAGGATCGTACGATCTGGATCGCGATCTTTACAACAATGAGTGGTCTTAACATTAACTTCTCTAAAAGTTCTATCCAATTCTCCAAAAATGTATCTAAATCTTTTGCAGAAAAATTTAGCAAGCATGATGAATATCCCTATTACCACTAAACATGAAAAATATCTAGGGATTCCTATAGTTAACGGAAGAATCAATAAAAAAATCTGTAGTAACTACAAAACCTCTTTATCCAAACAATTATCTCGTTGGAAAGCCAATACACTCTCACAAGCGGGAAGAGCTATTCTAATCCAATCTAACCTTTCTGAAAAATTAAAGCATGTCATGCAATTCTTCCTGTTACCAAAAGGACTCTATGAATAATTTGATAACATTCATAAGAGATTCTTTTGAAATAACTACAATAAGCATTTTTGCCCTCTTATTCGTTGGGAAAACATTTGCAAACCTAAAAATAAAGGTGGCCTTGGTCTTCGCCTCTCTTTTGAAAATAATCCAGCATTACAAGTGAAACTTCTTCGGTGTCTTCTAACAAATCCTCAATATATTTGATGCTCTATCATTTATGAAAAATGTATCAAAAACACTTCAATAAACTTCAACCTTCCCACAAATTTTCTTGGTAGTTCAGTAGACTCCTCTCTCTTAAAACCAGAATTCCTTAAAAACCTTACCTAGATTGTAGGTGACGGTTCCATGATTTCCTTTTGGAATGACAAATGGATCCCTCAGACTGATATTCACCCTTACAAAACCAATTCATATGAGAATGTCAAGATCTCTGATTTCATCACAGACTCTAAAACTTGGGATTTGCAAAGACTGAACCTTGTCCTCTCCAATCATATTGTTACCAAAATTAATCAAATTTACACCCCAACAAATCTTTTTCGAATGTGAGTTCACTGAACAAACCTTCGAACTACTCTCTTCCAAAATTAAATATTAACTATAACCTCTCCAACCATGATGACTTCCTTCAGTCTATGTATTTCTTAAGGAATTCTAATACCAATGTCATTCTTACAATCTATGTCTGGTGGAACATCTGGTATACTCGTAATAATATCATCGTTTGCAAAGAAAGGATTAACACTCCGAACACTCAAGAAATCATCCTCTCTAGAGCCCCAACTCAATACAAAACTTTGGAACACGAAAAAGAAGTCAAATCCTTGTGACAAGAATAATAGCCGCCCTTCAAATCTAATAAAAACTAAATTCTGGCATAAACCTAGACCAAATTGGGTTAAAGTTAACTTTGATGGTATTGTCAGCTCCTCTGGTAGCAATATCACATATATTACTAGAGAGCATAATGGTAATATTCTTAAAGCTCATCAAAATAAAATCTACTCTGCCAACCCACTTCATGTTGAAGCCCTTGCGACCACTACTGGCATTAGGACTGCCCACACTTTGGGAGTGGCGAATGTAATGGTTGAAATTTGACGGTGATTAACAGCCTTCGCAACATATGGAAAGTTCTGTGGGATATCAAAAACCTTATTCAAGACGCCAAGATTGCTTGCAACTCTTTCCAAGGAATTCAGTTCAATTATATTCCAAGAACAAACAATGTTGCAGCTAACTTCCTATCCAAATGCAAATGGGGTATCAAAGCTATGGAAGTACTCATTCAGAACATAACAACCAATCAATTACTCATGGCTTCCTTGAACAATTTTCTTACCTTCCCTGTACTTGGAAATTTGTAAAGATCATCCGCTCTGATGATTTTAGGACTGTCTTTGTCGCCTGTTAAAAAAACTCATATTCCCGTGATTTTATTTTCTTTACTAATATTTCACTTTTTGATGAAAGGAAAAGTTGCACATTATACTTCTTAGAGGACTACATGCACTACTAGAAAACACGGAATTAGCAACGGATTTCGATTCTGTCTCGAAATATGGACTTTAGCGATAGAATTTGTGACGGATAACACACCTATCGCGAATAGCGCCAAAAACCTTAGAACCTAGTTGATTAGCAATTGAATTCCGTCACTATTCCGTCGCCAATTCAGGCGGTAAAGAATACCGCCAAATATTCAGGATTAGCGACGGAATTTCGTCGCTAATCCGTCGCTAATTGAAGGGTCCGAGGGACAACTTAATTTTAGCGATGGACCTTCAGAAATCCGTCGTTAATTTAGGCAGAAAAAGAGACCGCCAAAATTTTGTGAAATTAGCGACGGATGTCTATAATCCGTCGCTAAGGTAGTCTCCCCCCTATTTAGCGACGAATCTTACGTAATCCATCGCTAAATTTGGGACCCTCCCAGTTTCTACAGGTTAGCGACGGAAATATTCGTCGTTAACTTGTCACCTTCTATAAAAACACGCCGAGTTCTCTGTTGCCCTTATTTCCCATTTCTCCCAGCGCCGAAATCTCTCCCTTTCCCTTCACTCCTTCCGCCGGTTTCCACCAATCTGTCATCGGAGCCGCCACGCCTCTCCTCTCCCTCCTCTTCTTTCCCTCCCGTTCGACCCTTTTACTTTCCGGCCAGTGTTCGATGGCCCAACAGCCGCCTGCCGGAGTTCCCACGGCCGCCCGCGCAGCCGTAGAGGCCCTCTCCTCTTCTTCCTTCTCTTTCTTCTTCCTTCGATCGCCCAACAAGTATGTTTTTTCTAATTTGTTGTATTAATTTGTTTAGAAAAAATATATAGGTTATTAGATAGTTTTTTAGAAATTGTTTAGAAAAAATAGGTATTGTTTATAAAATATATAGGTTTTAGATAGGTTTTTTAGAATATTGTTTAGAAAAAATTGTATTATTGTTTAGAAAATATATAGGTTTTTAGTTTTTTTTAGAATATTAAAAATATATAGGTTTTGAGATATATTAATATTAGGATTTTTGGTGAATATTGTTTAGAAATATATAGGTTCTTTAGAATTAAATTATGATATATTGAAAATGAGAATATTGAATTGTTATATTGTGGATTGTGGATTTAGGATTTTTAGAAATATTGTGGATTTATAATTTTTAGAAATATTGTGGATTTGGAATTATATATAGAGAGAGAATTATAGAGAATTTTTGTAAATTATTAATTATTTATATTTTTGTTTGTTTAGGGTTATATAGAATTTTTGTTGGAAATTATTTAAATTTTTGTGGATTTCGGATTGTATATAATTTTTGTTGTTAATTATTTGAATTTTGTAGATTTAGAATTATATATAATTATGGATTTAGGATTATAAAGAATTATTTAAATTCTTGTTGGAGATTATTAAAATATTAAAATTCAAATTCAAATTCAAATTTCCTACTAAAATAAAGTAGCTGGAAATTGGGATTTTTAAAAATAAAATATGTTATATTCAAAATAAGAATTAGGATTAATCCTAATTCTCAGTGTACATGTAATACACTAAAATAAATTAGAGAATGTGATTTGATGTAAGATAATAAACACGGTTAGATGTGAATCCTCATCTAATTATCCGTGCTACAGAAATGGATCAAGACCGTAGTTGGATGTATCAGAGACTCATGAGGGTCGAAAAAGTGAAAGAGTTTATCCAGTTTGCGTTGGGTCATCCAGCATGTATGAGTGGAGTGTAGATTAAATGCCCCTGCCCTAAGTATGCTTGTAGAAATAACAGCTATTCAAATACCGATGATATTGAATTACATATTTTGAAGAATGGGTTTGTAAAAGATTACCAAGTATGGGTTTTTCATGGCGAGGGGACCGTGTTGAATCTCAGAGGACAACAACATTCCATACCGGAGAATGATGTCGAGGGGGATGAGTTTGCCTCTAGTCATAGAATGATACATGATGTCTTTGGTCCATAAGTATTCTTCCAGGAAGATGAGCCCCCGAATGCAGAAGCTCAGAATTTTTTTGATATGATGAGAACGTCCGAAGAAGAAATATGGCCTGGTAATAACAGACACTCTCTGATTTCTGCATCTGCTAAAATGATGGATATCAAGTGTCGTCATCCTTGTTCAATAGGTTTAATGGACGACATGTGCGAGTTCATACAAGAGCTGCTCCCGGAGGACAATAAGATGCCAACGAATTTTGCTAACATAAAGAAGTTGGCTAAGTGTTTGGGGTTGCCGGTTGAGGTTATTGACTGTTGTCGCCGAAAATACATGATTTACTGGGGGAGGAAGATGCAGATAGAACGAATTGCAAAGTTTATGGTGAACCGCGGTGGAAACATGTGACCCAAGGCAAATCAAAAAGAAGAAAGGCTAGAGTTCCATATTGAAAAATGTTTTATTTTCCAATAAATCTAAGGCTACAGAGATTGTATGCTTCAAAAGCAACTGCCCAGCATATGACGTTGCACGCAGAGCATCAGATGGTTGGTGACAAGATGTGTCACCCGTCCAGCTCTCCGGCATGAAAACGTTTTAGTGAGCTGCATTCTGATTTTGACGATATAAGTCAGAAATATCAGATTAGACTTATGCTTCGATGGGTTTCAACCATTCAGCAACTTTGGTCAGTAAAATTCATCATGGCCGGTCATCTTAACACCCTACAATCTCCCCCGAGACATGTGCACGAAGGATGAGTTTATGTTTTTGACGGTTTTGGTCCCGGTCCTAGAAATCTGAAACAACAAATGGATATTTTTCTACAACCGTTTATTGCAGAGTTAAACCAATTGTGGGAGTGTGGAGTCACAACATACGACGTTCATAAACGCCAGAATTTCCAACTGAAAGCGGATCTTATGTGGACAATTGATGATTTCCTCGTCTATTCTATGTTGTCTAGCTGGAGCACTGCTAGTAGACAAGCCTTCCCTTATTTCATGGAAGAGACAAATGCATTCACGCTGCCCAATAGTGGTAAATAGTCGTGGTTTGATTGCTCTCGAAAGTTTTTGCATCCACTTCATTCATTTCGCAGAAGTATCACTGATTTTCTTAAAGGCAGACAAGAGCGAAAAAGGCTTACGGGGGTGAGAAATGGAGCTGAAATCTTAGCTGAGCTGGATCATTTGGGGTTTAGGAAGGCATATGAACCTGGAGTGGAAAGTACTAATGCTTTACTATCCGAAAAACATGGATGGAACAAGAAAAGTATCTTCTGGGATTTGCCTTATTGAAGTACGAATGTCATTCGACATAACTAGATATCATGCATATTGAGAAAAACGTGTTCGATAATGTTTTAAATATCGTGCTCAATGTCCCCGGAAAAACAAAAGACCATGAAAAATCTAGGGAAGAGTTGAAGGACATCTGTGATCGGCCTGAGCTAGCTAAAGATAGGGCGACTGGGAAATTTCCAAAGGCAAAGTATGCATTGGTGATAGGCATCGTATAATACATCATAATACGTGGTCTTTAGCTCCTATATCGAGGGATTTGGCATGTCTAGAGTGCATATTGCCATGATCCAGACCAAGTGAAGCCAAGACACTAAATACGATGATTCTGAGCTTCCGGATGAACATCCAAAAGGGTATAAGTCAGAACCGTTGGCGCCAGTGATGCAACTGTGCCTGAAAAGACGCGCGACCGTGCAGGGTGCACGCTCGCGCCCCAATGTTGTGCGCCTGCGCCAAGCCACGAGACGAAATTTCAATGCCCGACTCAGGATGCGACCGCGTCGACACACGAGCGCCCGCGTCCCTAACGGGCCAGGATTACTCTGAAACCCTAGTTTCTCCTTGTGCTGCGCTTCGGCTTTGGGCTTCTTGCATTTGTAAATTATGGGTTAGGGTTAATTAGATTAATGATTTTTCATTTAGAATAAATAGGGAGAGATTTGCCTCCTCCCTAAGCACTTTTTACCTTTCATTTTTAGTTTACGTAGTTTAGCAATGAGCCAGGAGTAGTCTCATAGACTTTGTATGGTTGGTTCGAGCCACTAGGTTGATTCAATGTGAGGTTGCTATCCTTGGTTCTCATTTATAATATGTCTCTATTGCTTTATTCTCTTGCTTTTAATATCTATTGAATTGAATTTGCATTCTGAATTGATCACCTAGGTTGTTTAGTTCAATTTAATATATCTAGGGCCTGGTTTATCCTAGTTGGAGAACCTTGCCTACTTAGTAGCAAAATCACTACATGGACTAGTTATACTTGTGGGGATGTGGACGTTAATAAGGTGTTAGTAGCCAAGTTTCAATGCACCTTCCTATCTATTCTTGTGCTTTATGTTGCCACCTAGGAGAAAATCTTAATAGTTTTAGGGCGGGATTTGTAGGTAAGGGATATTAGGACTAGTTGACTTAATTATCTATTTAGGAACAAGGATTAGGTCAATTAGAGGACAAATATGCATTATGAATAGGAGAGAGAACCCAAATAGAGGAACCTAGAACCATTGAATCATGATAGTAGGTGAAGATCAACCATATGAAGTGTTCGTCCCATTTTAATCAAACAAGGAAATCAGTTTTACAATATCCCCCTTGGTTACTTTTCTAATTGGTTTTATTAATATCGTAAGAATTGATTGCTTTTCATTTCCCTGTGGGATTCGACCCCTACTTGCCACTCTACTCTTATAGAGGAGTTGGAAGGGATTTATTTTGACCGGAGAACTAACGACAATTCTCCGCATGTCAATTGGATAGAGATTCAAAAAGATCCTTTCTTGAGTGGATACAGAAAATAAAGTTTCCAGACGGGTACGCATCTAACTTGTCCATATGTGTCGATCCTAACAATCTGAAAATGCATGGGATGAAAAGTCATGATTGTCATGTTTTTATGCAATGACTCCTGCCAATCGCTCTTAGGGAGATTCTACTGAAAGATGTGTGGGAGTCATTAGCAAAGCTTAGTATCTTCTTCAAGGAGTTAACTTCCACCTCATTGACAGAAGAAGACATGCATCGTCTGGATCTTGAAATCCCAAAAATACTGTGCAAGTTGGAACGTATTTTCCCGCCCAGTTTTTTTTACTCTATGGAGTATCTCCCCTTGCATTTTCATTACGAGGCGATGATGGCAGGTTCAGTTCAATATCGATGGATGTATCCATTTGAAAGGTATTGATCCTAAAATTGGTGTTTCTCCACCCTTTTTTATCTATTTATGACTAATAGATTCCAAAAATAGATATTTGAGGAGGTTGAAGAAAAAGGTCAATAATAAAGGCATGGTGGAAGGAAGCATTAGCAGCGGATATTTGCAGGAAGAAATAGTGAAATTTGCATCTTTTTATTTCACTAAAGGTGATCCAAGGTTACCCGGGCGGTTGAGAAGAAATGAAACTTGTGATATGGACATCGATGATAATGTCGATCGTCTATCAATTTTCAAACCGAAGGGAAGGCCGCTGCATGGTAGCACCAAGAGATATCTTGATCATGTTGAGATTATTGCTGCTAGGACCTATGTTCTTCTGAATTGTCCTAAAATTGAAGCTCATAGAAAGTAAGAGTTGTTATAAAGTACAATATTATACTAGTGCAATCATATATCTACTCGACAGCTATGATTTAATTTGGGTGTTTACCTTTTAAAGGGTTTTCGTGGCCGATTTGCGCGAAAGGAACCATGGAATAAGCGAGACAGAAATTGAAAGAAAGTTTGAGGCTGACTTCGCCTCTTGGTTCAAATCTCATGTAAGTACTTGCGAGATTCATTTATTCTGAGTCTTGCAAAGTGTTGGAACTCTTACAACTGTCTACTTGAAATAC
Organism: Phyllobates terribilis; assembly: GCF_046119375.1. Classification (NCBI taxonomy): domain Eukaryota; kingdom Metazoa; phylum Chordata; class Amphibia; order Anura; family Dendrobatidae; genus Phyllobates; species Phyllobates terribilis. The sequence goes on from NW_027367644.1 coordinate 30,301, forward strand.
AGGTCAAAGATCCAACTGTCTATACCAATCCCTTCATTTTGATCCTTGCAAAGGGACTCTGTAGAATGGTCAACACATATAAAGGGTACTATGTGAACGGCTTCAAGTTCCAAACTCAATAATATGAGCAGGAGAAGCTTACAATGAATAGCAGTGTTTGAATAAGGGGAAAACAATATGTCGAGGGTGAAAATGACATATATGGGGTGTTGACTAACATAATTGAGTTAGAGTATCCATCTCTAGCAATGAAGAAGACCGTCATATTTAAATGTGACTGGTTTGACCCTAGGGATAGTGGCACACACACTAACACTCGATGCAACATGGTGGATGTTAATCATAGACGGAGATACAATAATATGAACCATTCATCTTGGCATAACAGGCCGACCAAGTTCAGTATTTGCCATATCCAAGTAAAAGACGGGATAAAGTAAATTGGTGGGCAATATGCAAGATTAAGGCAAGGTCAGAACTTGACATGCCCGAGACAATCGTCCTGGCCTTCCAAGACGACATAGAAGAAAATCCCCTTATTGTCGAAACAGATGAAGATCCCACAAACTTGGCTGATCAGAATGAAGAAGTTGACGAAGAAGTGTTGTACATTCCTCTTGTCGAAGAACCAGAAGTTGACTTTTCATCATCAAACAAAGAGGAAGAGGAGGAGGAGGAGGAAGAGGAAGAGGAAGAGGAAGACGAACTTGACTGAAGTAGATGTGTTATATATAAATTGTTCATTATATGTGAAACATTCATATTGGATGTGTTTTATTTTGGTGTTTTGTAATTAATTAGATGTAGTTCACTTTCGACTTATTAAGTTATTAATTATAGTTGGATCTTTCCATTTTAATATATATGGTTGAATATATGAGAGGACAAGGAGGTAGTGGTGATCCCACTCGAGTCGGTCATGGGCGCGGAAGGGTTCGAGGCCGAGCCCAAGGACGGAATAGCACGTCCTTGGGTGTTGTTCCCGAGGTTGAGCCGGTCCAGGATAGTCCGACTCAGGGCGACCAGGGAGTATCTACTGCTCCATGGGCACCGTTGGATGCCCATGGAAGAGTATTCATATATCCAGACCACAGCGGGTCTATGCTCTTCGACTCCAGACGAGTCTCTCGTTCTATGCGGGAGATCTTCCAGAAATGTTTTTTTTCTGAACGGTGGCGCATGGCGGTTTCTGACGTCTGAGGAGACCGATTTCTACTGGGAGGAGTTCAAGGTAATTATTTATCCATTTTTAGCTTTACGATTACACCAATGTACAAATGAAAATTGAAACATGTGTTTTACGTTTTGCAGAAAGAATTTTTCTGGGACGAGTCCGAGTACAACGAGGCATACATCAAGCATGTATTCTTGAGACATGCAGATACCAGGTACGATGCAAATCTCTACGTTTGTAATGAGTTATTAGCTCTATTCTGTAATTTTTTAGATATTTCCGTTTCACATGTACAAGGATGTCATTTACAAGATGAAGACGTCTGGCGTACGACATCACTCTGTGAGTGAAGAGGTTTGGGCCACCTGGAAGGCCTTCTGGGATTCGGAGGACTAGAAGAAGAAGTCATGCATTGCTCATTCCAATCGAATGAGCGAGCCTGCTGGTGAAGGCACTGGATTAGTGCGCCACATGGAAGGCTCCCGTTCCTTTATGATACATTTCGACGTCTGCAAGGCCCGCAGCGTTAGAAAGGCTATCCTCATGTCAACGCAGAAACTTCCCAGGAGGTCACCCCTCCCAGGATTGCTCCCGCCCCAACACACTTAACTTTTCAGTTCTTATCCTCACTTGAACCATGAAAAGGGAAGAGCTCTTGTTGACATTAGTAGCAAATCTAATCCATATATGGATTACAAACACGGGGTGTTACAATCACCCCCACTTAAACCCTTGACGACCACGTCAAGCCCAAGGACCACCCTCCTAGTCGAGCCGCCCCCAAAGGGCAAATCGCACTCGAACCACAGAGTCGGCTCTGATACCATTTGTAAGGCCCGCAACCTTAGAAAGGCTATCCTCATGTCAACGCGGAAACTTCCCAGGAGGTCACCCATCCCAGGGTTGCTCCCGCCCCAGCACGCTTAACTTTTCAGTTCTTGTCCTCACTTGAACCATGAAAAGGGAAGAGCTCTTGTTGACATGAGTAGCAAATCTAATCCATATATGGATTACAAACACGGGGTGTTACAACGTCATGGTTTGATTCTTAACTTTATTTTTTCATAGAATGAAATTTATTAATTTTCTGTCAAACTAATAATTTGTATTGTGTTTTTAGCCCAAAGACCTCGGTTGCACTCTGAGTGCAACCAAACTGTACACTCATACACACACGTCGAGGAAGGACAAAGATAAGAGTGTCCGGGTAGACTCGAGGGTGAAGAAGATGACGGTAATTTGTAAATTGATAATATGTTATGACGCGTTTTTTGTACCTAACTAATATGTTTTTCTCCGCTATTGTAGGAAGCGATCGCCCAGAAGCTTGTTGCTTCATCACAACCACCGACCGGAGAGGGTGAAGACACGAGCATGGCTGACGTGGACGAGATGCAACTATCTCTGGACATCGAGGGCGTCAACAAGAAGCACCGGGTGTACGGACTCGGTTCAGTGGCCGGTGCATATATCGACACATCTCGCAACTGGGCGCATTGAGCCAAGTCATCTCGGTCCAGTTCGTCCTCTCAGATTAACGAAGAGGATGTTCAGCGTCGTATGCAAGAATTGGAAGCGCATATGCAAGAGAGGATGAAAGCGCAAATGCATCAAATGCAAACGCAATGGCAAGCGCAATTGTATGCTCAAATGCAGGAACAAATGCATGCAGATATGCAGGCGCAAATGGCCGATTTCATCCGAGCTGAGGTGGCCAAGATGATGCCGACACTTCCTCCAGAACATCGCCCACCACTGAGAGACGACAACAACGACCGCGAGTCATAGTGTTTGTTATGATTTGTATCTTTGTTTTTGTTTGTACGAACTATGTTTGTTATGATTTTATAATAACAATTTTGATTTTATTAGTGTTTGTTATAATATTGTGTTCCGATAATTTTTTTATTGAAAATGCAAAACTCCCTTTTATTAATGTTAACGACGACGCGACGTATTTGTTACCAAAAATCGATGATGTGACGAAGCTATTGTGGTGGAAATTGGGACGGATTTGCAACGGATATCCGTCGCAATTGAGTGGCCAGAGACACATTTAGCGACGAATTTTCATTGCTAAAGGGGTCGCCCCAGAGTGACTCCCGGGAGACACATTTAGCGACGGAAATCCATCGGTAAATCGCTCGCCACGATCTGTCTCCAGGAGTCGAGAATTTTGCGACGGATTTCCGTCGCAAAGTCGGTTGTCACGTTTTGCCTCCAGGAGTCGAAATTCGCGATGGATTGTTTGATTCGTCGCTACTTACGTTTAGCTACCAATTTGGATACGACGGGCCTAATCCGTCGCGAATCCATTGCTAAACGGAATTAGTGACAGATTGTTGTTGATTAGCTACGGATAAATTCGTCGCTAATCAACAATATTCTAGTAGTGATGGACAAAATCAACTAAAGAGTCCCGCATGATTGTTTAGTTATAACTAGTTTAATTCGCGTAATTTAACCAATATTTTTATATTTAAAAAATATATTTTATAGATATATTATAATTTGTAAATATATATAAATAAATATTTTTAAATAAAATATCATATTGAGTCATAATAGACGGAAATATCGTTTTCATAGATAATAAATAACTATTGTGTTATGATTTTGTGTATTCTTTATTTTCATCATTTTCTATTATTCTTTTATAAGATATCTTTATAATTAAACACAAAAAGATAATGTTGCAGTTTTAATTACGTTAGATTTTCATTGTATATAAAATAGAAAATTTTATTTCCAGTTCAAATTAATTTCTACCACATGTATGTCAAATTGGATGTCTTGTGACTATAGTCCAAAAATAAGAATGCTCTGACATTTGACATGTGTAAAAAACTGTTTAGAATTAATGAGATGACGACATTTATCTAAATTAATATAAAAAATTGACACATAAACTGTTTTCATATTATGTTAATAGTATATATATAGGTAGATTTAAGTTACTAAATATATAGATAGATTGCCTCTTAATTCTTCCATCACGTTCCGTAATGCCCTTTTATCCTTATTGATTTTTCCTCTTTCAACTTCCTACATTATTCATATTTATGAAAACTCTTTCCAATTTCTCTCAATCTATATGAAAAATATAGTCATGTGTGATTTTATTTTATTCGTTTCGATAAGTATTTTAACAATATCTAAATTTTATAATTTTTATTAACGTTATTTAGAGAAATTTACAAAAGAAAATTCGTCTTAACGAATTAAACTTAATGAAAAATAATGATGGGATGGCGGTGATATTATATAACATAATGATTTGTTATCATGACCTAATGAACTTATCTACTCCTTCCGTCTCTTTATAAATATCCCATTTTAAAGCGCGATATTATTTGTGGTTTATGGTTCTTGTCTCGATTATTCTCAGTGTATAAGAAATAACATAGTCATGTGTGGTCTAGTTTTATTCGTCTCAATAAACACTTTAACAATATTAAAATTTTATAATTTTTTGAGTTGTATTATTAGAGATATTAATAAAACAAAACACGTCTTGACGAATGTGCAAAATTGAAATGAGATCTTTATTTAGGGACGGAGGAAATAGAAGAACTATATTTGTTAGCGTGGAAAATCAATTCAGTATTTGGACGTCATGTATTCATTCAGAAGATGCAGAAGGCAGGTCAACAAGAAGAAAAAAAATTTGCAGAAGGCCGAATTTGCCTCGTCAGCAAAATGCTTAAGTATGAATGACCCGGATCAAGTTATTTTTTATACACGTGGTTTCCAATATGGAAAAGTATCTGGTAATAATACATTTATAAAGTGATAAAAATGAATGAATTTCAGCCGTTGATCTATTGTCAGCTGCCCACAATCTAACGGCTGGTACTGCGTGCGTGGGTGAAGCATTTTTTTTCCTTTTCAGTTCCGCTTTTTTTCTTCCTCCTGACTTTGTTGGTGAACGTCTTTCAGTACATTGGTGAACATTTAGTATTAAATTGATGAACATATAGCTCAACACTGATGAACATTAACCCTAAAATGTTTGATGAACATTCATCTCAATAATAGTGAACATATAGATCACAACTGATGAACATATTTTGAACATATAGAGCGTGGACTGTAATCAGGATTGCCAGCGTGGACATGTGCGCGTCCCCGGCCGTTAGATCGAGCACAAACCAACAGTTCAGATTCATTTTTTCTATTATTTAGTGATTTATTATCCCCAGATTCGGACCCTTCCAATATAACTTCATAAATGGAGCAAAAAAATATGATTTCTAGATTTTAATTCTTCCTGACCACTTGATGTTATTAACTAATATTGAAGTCTTTTATAGAGCAGACATAAAATTTCATTGTTGTTTGAATAATTGAAGGAGCTCAACCTCAAGAGTCTCGTCATCTTGCTTAAATAATTGAAGTAGGACACCAATTCCAGCTAAGCATATATTATCCCTTCATCATCATTCTTAAGTATGTGACTTCTATGTCTTTTTCATCCACATAAGCATATGTTATCAAATCGCTCTCCGTTCCAGCTATAAAAATAGCAACTTTGCTTCTACATTACAATACAAATAAAGACTGTTCCTAACGTAATTATATTTTGTCCCCCACTCCAAGCTAAAAACTTATACCCAGAATGTAAGATCAGAAGATTAAAACCGCATAGGTGAGCAGAAAAAAAGTTCAAACACCTCTCGTTTTGGAGTGTGAATCAAACCCAGGTTTTAATGGAAATTAAGATACTTGTGAATATATACTGTTATTAGGAGTTTATTGTAGGGCTATATTGGTCCATATAATTGTAGTTCTGTTATGTTCTAGGCTTGCTATATATATCATATTCAGTTGTAACAAAATCTTCAAGTGAATGAAAAACAACTTCTTCACATGGTATCAGAGCTCGAGGTGCTCCTGATCACCGAAACACCCAAATTTCCTCTATCCTTCGTCATTTTCTTCTTTCCTTTGTTCTTCCTCAATTGATATACTCGCAGCAATGGTGGAAACTGACGAACCTTTGTCGCAAACACAAGGGAGTCACAATGACAAGGATCAATCCTTGGCAGATCCGCTTTTCCTGTCGACTGTCGATGTACCTGGTGCTAAGCTAGGTTCACATCAATTTAATGGATCGAATTATCTCAGTTGGAGTGCTGGTGTTTACATAGCACTTGGAGCAAAAGAGAAGCTCGGATTTATCGATGGATCGTTTCCAATGCCAGCCAAAGGAACGATCGATCATCAGAGATGGATCAAATGTGATTTCATGGTTCGATGCTGGCTTCTTAACTCCATGACGTCCAATTTCACTGATAGCTTTGTCTATGTGAAATCTGCTAGCCAGATCTGGTCTGATCTGAGGGACAGGTTTGGCCAATCCAACGAACCTTTGCTATTTCAGCTTCAGCGCAGTTTATCCAGCTTTGTTCAAGGTAATCTCTCTGTGGCTGAATATTTTAGCAAGTTACATAAGTTTTGGGATGAAATTGAAGGCCTAGAAGGCATTACTGAATGTGATTGTGCTACCTGTGTCTGTAATCTGTGAAAGGAAGTGATCGATAAGGAGGATCGATCTCGCATGATGCAATTCTTACTTGGATTGAATCCTGGTTTTGAAAGTGTGATGAATCACATTTTGTCTATGGATCCCTGGCCTTCTTTGAACAACGCGTATTATCTAATTCAGCGGGTTGAACGACAGAAACACGTTTCTGGAACTATTGACCTTACTCGTGATTCTAGTGCTTTAGCCGCTTCGAATCCTTCTTTCTCCGCTACTACAGATGATAAAGCTAAGTTCAAAAGGATTAAGGCTGAGGAGAAGGCACGAAAACTCTGCACATTCTGCAATATGACAGGTCATTTGGTGGATCAATGTTTTAAAATTGTAGGATATCCGGAGTGGTTCAAAGGCAAGAAGTCAGTCAAGAATGGTGTTCAATCTGCTGTTAACATGAGTGTCGCTTGTGATAGTCCTTTTGATACTTAGTCTACAAACTGTGAATCAGATTGCATGGCAGCTATGTGCAGTGAAATGATGCGTTTTTTGCAGAACAAAGGTGTAGCTAGAGCTTCTTTTGTTGATTGTTCAGGTATTCCTACATTTGTTGCCTTTTATTCATGTCATCATTCTACATCTGTTGATTGGATCATAGATACTGGTGCTTCGGATCACATGACTTGTGATTCACATCTTCTCACATCTACTCGCACTCTAGTTCATTCTATATGTGTTTTTTACCTGATGGTTCGAGTAGACTAGTGACTGAGGTTGGAAACATCCCGCTCTATGGGGGATTTGTGCTCCGAGATGTCTTACTGGTTTATGAGTTCAGACAGAACGTATTCTCTGTTAGGAAGTTTATAGATGACACAGGGTTACGTGCACAGTTTGATAAGGTCTCTTGTTGTTTTCAGGACCCTGAGAATGGCAAGGTTATACTCACTGGACAGAGAGAAGGCAAACTTTATAAAAATATAGCTTTAGCTCCAGTTGATTCTAAACATCTGACTGATGTTGGAAGTGTAATTCGAGTTCTTTGGTTGATTTTCCTAAGCTTGTACATGCTATACTGGGGCATGCCTCTTGTTCAAAACTTAGTCACATTTATAAAGATAAATTTCCTATATCTGATTGTTTTACTTGTGACATTTGTGTTTTGGCGAAACAACATCGTATTCCTTTTCCCAGGAGTGACTCTGTTGCAGCATGCAAGTTTGATTTATTACACGTGGATCTTTGGGATCCTTATTGCCTGCCTTCCTTGTCTGGTGCCTCCTATTTTCTAACTGTTGTAGATGACTATAGTAGGGCCACTTGGACTCATCTCTTACACAACAAGTCACAGGTCTTCTCAGTTCTCAGTAATTTCATTTTGTATTTTGAGCGCCATTATGATTGTTCAGTCAAGACCTTGCGTAGTGATAATGGTCTTGAGTTTGTGAATCGTTCCCTTGCTGAGTTTCTTGCTTCCAAAGGGATTTTTCATGAGCACTCTGCTCCATACACTCCTAAGCAAAACGGCAGGGTTGAGAGAAAGCATCACCATCTGATTGAGACTGCAAAAGCTTTGCGTTTCTAGGCTAATCTTCCTATTTTTTGGGGGGAGATTGTGTTCTTGCTACCACTCATGTAATCAATCTTATGCCATCATCAGTGCTCAACTGGAAGTCCCCTTATGAGATACTTCATGGCTCTCTTCCGGATTATGATTTCTTGAGGGTTATTGGGTGCCAATGTTTTGCTTTGGCTCTTCGAGGTCCACATGATAAATCTGCACCCAAAGCTAAGGAGTGCATCTTCTTGGGATATCCTTTGGGCCAAAAGGCATACAAGGTCTTTGATTTGGACACTCGTTTTACCTTTGTTACTCGTGAGGTTTCTTTCAATGAGCATGTGTTCCCTTATAAAGTGGCTACTCTTGTTCCTGATTTCTCCTTTAGCACATTACCCTCCATTGATTTTACTTCGACCCTTTTATATCTTCCTAAACACAACCCTTTACTTCCCAAACACAACCATCTACTCCTTAAACACAACCCTCTACATCACCTTTACCTGCCGCTCCCATTTCTCTTGACCCACATTCTTCTCCTGACTCACCTACTTCCGCACCTACTCCTACTTTACATCCTACACCACTACCCGTTGTTCGAACTCGTCGATCTCTTCGACAGACCACTATTCCTACTAAGCTTTGGGACTATGAATGTCCTACTCTCCATTCCTCTACTTCCTCCTCTTTTTTCGCTACTGATCTTGGGGATCTTATCCATTATCCCCCTGAATTTGTAGCTTCGGTGTCCTCTGTTTTATCCATCTGGGAGCCTTCTTCTTATGCTAAGGATAAGAACGACCCTCTATGGGTCGACGCGATGCAGAAGGAGCTTACTGCTCTTGAGGAGAATCATACATGGCAGTTGACTTCGCTTCCTCCTGGTACACAAGCGATTGGCAGTAAATGGGTTTACAAACTTAAATTTTATCTTGATGGTTCGATTGAGCGTTTGAAGGCTCGTCTGGTAGCGAAAGTTTTCAATCAAGTATATGGCAAGGATTACAAGGACACCTTTTCCCCTATAACCAAGTTTAATACTGTCCGGCTATTCCTTGCTCTCGCCACTGCTCGCTGTTGGCCGATCCACCAGCTGGACGTGAATAATGCGTTCCTCCATGGCCATCTTGCTAAGTAAGTTTATATGCTTCCTCCTCAGGGTTACACTGTTGTTGGTTCCAATCAGGTCTGCCGCCTTACTCTCTCTCTTTATGGCAGGAAGCAGGCTTCTCGCTAGTGGAATCTTGAGCTGATCAAACAATTTTCCTCTTTCGATTTTTCTTAGTCATCGTTTGATCACTCTCTATTCACCATGACTACTCCTGGTTTCCTTGTTGCAGCTCTAGTTTATGTCGATGACCTGATTCTAACTGGTGCTGACTCGTCTATGATAGTCTCGGTTAAGGATTCCTTGCACTCAGCTTTTACGATCAAAGACTTGGGCCTTATTCGTTATTTCCTTGGTCTTGAGATTTCCCGCTCTGATCGTGGAGTGTTACTTAATCAGCGTAAGTATATTCTTGATATACTTGACAATACCAACATGCTTCAAACAAAGCCTGTTTTATTCCCATTGCCCAAAGGCTTGAAACTGTCCATTGATGAAAGTGATGTTTTGGACGAACCAGAAGTTTATCGCCGCTTGGTTGGTCGATTACTTTACCTCAACATGTCTCGTCCCGACATTTCCTACATTGTTCAACACTTAAGCCAATTTCTTCGGTCTCCTCGACTCCCACATATGCAAGCTGCTCTTCATGTGGTCAAATAATTGAGGGGTACTCTGGATTTGGGCTTGTTTTATCAGGTGGAGTCTAGTTTGAACTTCACTGCTTTTTGTGACGCTGATTGGGGGACATGTATGTTCTCTGGACAGTCTCTTACTAGCTACTGTGTGCTTTTGGATTCTTCTTTGGTTTCATGGAAGACCAAGAAGCAGAAGACGGTGTCTAAATCCTCTGCCGAGGCGGAGTACCGTGCTATGTCCATGACGGCCAGTGAATTGGTTTGGCTTGACAACCTTATGACCAATTTGTTGTCTCCTGTCTCTCTCTCCTTATTCCTTTGTTTTGTGATAACAAGGTCGCACTTCATATTACTGCCAACCCTGTTTTTCATGAGCGCACTAAGCACTTGAAGCTTGATTGTCACTTCGTCCCTGACAAGTTTGTTGATGGATTTCTTCAGCCTTCACATGTGCGGTCTTCTCTCCAGTTGGCTGACATCCATACAATTGTAATTCTGTTATGTTTTAGGCTTGCTATATATAGCCTATTCAGTTGTAACAGAATCTTCAAGTGAATGAAAAACAACTTCTTCACAATACTGATACACGTTTTTCCTTTCTGAATCAGATAGATTCATATTTGAAAGAGGTTGACAATAAGTTTTTTTCTTCAAATTGACTATTTCTTCCTCTGTTAAAGATGATCCAAAAATGCATGTGATCGAGTAAATAGTTCTATGAGCGAATTAGATCAGATTGAATGGAAAACAGAAAGATTTGTACAAGTTATACCTTTCATTACCCCTTTGTGGACATCATTAGGTATGAATATGTTAGATACCTGTGACTCGATTGGTGAAATGATCTCTCTCCAAAAAGGCATGTTCTTTTAACGACGCACAAAGAACTTTTTTTATTACGAATGAATGAAATTATAGATAAGTTAAAATTATTATTCTTGATACATGCCTTTAGAACAAGGAACACAACAAACAAAGCTTCAAGCTTTAAGACTTTCCATAACCGCAAGCTGCCTCTCCATCAGGTAGCATTACAGAACAAAGTGGACATCAACTCAGTATATATCTACAAAACTCTCTCATTGTGCTTCATTTCTACACCTTATTTATCAAACAACTAACCAACAACAAAATATTCACAATACTCAATCCACTCATACATATATTGATAGCAGTGGGTGTTTTCAGCCTCTAAAACTTGCACGAACTCCCAAGCCTCCGTTTGAGCTTCTGCCCACCAAGCTTCGCAAACGCAGGAGGAAGAAGCTCCTTAAACTTGACCAAAAACGCATCCCATTCTTCCTCATCCATATCTCCCACCTTCACAAAACACGGACTAGACGGGATTTGCTCATCTGCACTCCTATGCCCGTTTGATACGTCCCACCTCGCGCTATCAAATGACTTACCAGATGAGAATTTACTCCCGTTAATGTCCTCTCCATCATCTTCTTCAACACTAGACAGCCTGGTTTTACCTATACTAAACTCCCAACCTACCTCCTCGTACTCTATCTCGAACAGAAACTCATCGCCTCCGTTTTCAGATCTCGGAGACAGCGTCTCCGCCGCAATAGCCCTCCTCGCTTCCAAACACACAACCTCAAGCTCGCTTGGCCCTTCTTCCCCATTCCGAAACTCCCTAGTCATCATCTCCCCGATCTCAGCGAGACAGAGACCATTAAAAACAGCTTCCTTCAGAAAAACACTGCACAGAACCAAAACCCTAAGACAAGCCTCGCGAATCATCGGAAGCTCCTTTCGCAGCATCTTACAGTCCTGAATCGGATCTAGGTTTTTAACATATTCAATCTCGTCCTCTGAAAACGGAATCGAAGCTTGAGGCCAGTGGATCCACTCGAAATACGGATCCTCCAGACTCTCTGGAAGGCAAAGGCCATGGTCGATGGGTATGAGGTCGACTAACCCAAACATATCTTTGGGCTTTCTAACTAGAAGGTTACCGCCATGTCTGTCGGTGTTGAAAATCCTAATGTCCAGTATACCGATTCGATGCACAGCGGAGATGGGGAAGTTTGATGTTCCGTGGTCACTCGCATCGAAATCGTGTGGGATGAATTGTTGCAATGACGCGATTTTGCTGACCTGTTTCTTCTTGCCGGGTCTGTTGACGTTGAAGATGGAGTGCGTCACTTTTACTAAAGCAGTTGCAGGTACGTTCGCGAAGTTACCATTATCGAGAAGATACGCAGCGACTTCTCTGATACCAGTTTCGCCGACGCGAACGGAATGTTTAAGCCCAGGCTGTCCAAGTGACATACCGACAAAGCCCTTGGGGTTATTCGGTGCAAACGGCTCTTCATCTGTAGGTTTGATGACTGCGAGATTCTCTCCATTGATGTTCTTGAAGTAGTAAGCGCCGCCAAGGCCGTTCTTTACAGGTACTGGGTCGACTCCATGGTTGATAGCCTTGATGATATCCTTTACGATTTGTCTAGTGCTATCGAAGAGTTTGGAGTGGGAGAGAATTTCTATAGGACAGCCCATGTCCTGTTGGATCTCTCTCGTGGACGGAGAGAGGCACGGTGTAGATGAGCTTCTATGGATCTGGTTTCTGGTGAGGAGAAGTGATGAGTCAGTTTGAATAGCGCTGAGGTCGTCGTTGAGAATCATGTCCCCGAATGATAATGAGCTTTCTCTTGTTGGGACGTTGAGAACAAGCTGCATCTTGCGTTTTACGGTGTGGGCATTGTCACGGCGGTCAAGCTCTATGCCTAGTAAGCAGCCGGTTTCTGTTTGAACAAAGACACGCCTTCTTTGGCTCCCATGGCGATCCACCATGAGTGTGTTTTTTATAGCGCTGAGAGCCATTTGTGTCTGAATGGGGCTATCAAGCTGGGGAGACATAACGAAACCTCCTTAGGTGTAAAGCTATGTTGCTACATATTTCAGGCTATAACATTAATCAGCAGACAGTCTAACCAAATCACCCTTGCAACTGAAAAAGTCTGGAGGAAAACGGAAACAACCAGTTGCAGAGGTGTGCGCACACCAGGACTACATCGAAAAAGCCATCTGTATGAGGAAATATTATTAACTGACCTGTGAAAGTAACAAGGAATCAGTTCCAATTTGAATAAAGCAACAGCAATAGTCCGATTCAATGGTCAAGCAAATTGAGAGAAGAACGGATACAAATTTCTTAGTATTTCAACTATTTCCAGTCTAAGAGATTAGAAGATGAGAAAAACAGCCATATCCCTCTATCAGAACTTTGATGCAATGAAAAGAGGTCAAAAGGTTGTCAAACAGTACACTCCATCAATTGAAATGTCCACGTTATAAGATATATTCAAGATTACAGTGATATGCATTTATGTATAGTATTTACAACGATCCAGAAAGACGCGTAGTCGTTCAAGAGCATCCTTTTGTAGGCATAAACAATTATAGGAGGTAATTCAATACAAAAGGACATACACGATGTAAACAGACATCGCTGATTCAACAAAAAAAACAATCCATTGATTCAGAGGTTCAAAGTATCTCCATGAAAAAAGTAAACAACAACAAGAACTGATCGAAGAATTTAAGAAGAAAAATCCAGATTTCAGGTACCAAATCACCGCACTTGGATAGAAAAGCAGATCGGATTAAAAACATAAAAACGATAAGAAACTGAATGAGAAAAGGTCATAGAAACGTCAATAACTCACCAGAAGGGAGGAAATGGCGAAGAACAGAGTGGAAAGGGGATCAAACGACGGGCGAGCAGATGGACTCCAGTGTGCCGATTGAGCGACGAGAAGCAGTGGAGGAAGTAAGGATTGAGAAGAAGAAAAGCTTTGAGAGAAGTTGAAATGAAAAGCCCTCTATCACCTTCCCCGCACCACTCTTCCGCTTGAACTTTTCGTGCCTGTCAGTGTTAAAATAACAAAAGATCTGGTCTTCATCACCTGAGAAACGTTCTACGACGAAACTAACCACGGTCTATCCGTTTAAAGTAACCGTGGTTAAGTAAGCTTGATAAATGAGATAGGAAGGGTCTAGAATTAAGAACCGGTGACGGTGCGCCGTCTGATTAAGAAGGACGAGATAGCGACGTGGACGGACGTGATTGCGGGATCGAGAAAGACTCGATCTCATATGAATATCACGTCCAGAAGTTGACGGTGGGACCTGTGTGGGTTCAAAAGTCCGTGCAAAAGGGTTGATCGTCCGTCAGAAGACGTCTTGACTCTTGTGTCGTTACAAATGGCACGAACTAACCAACAGTCACCCGCTAGACCTAATTCTAACTTCCTCTAGTGCCTACGCCCTACGGAGTACGGAATATTGCTTCAGTTCCTTTATTTTCTTTACATTTGAATTTTTATTAACTTTTATTTTATATTAAAGCTATTTTTTTTATATATTGTTTTTTTCATCTTTACTGACATTTTACTAAGATTATTTAAAAAAATAAAATTCTATGTAATTTTATGAAATTTTGTGTAATGACGAGAATTTGTATCTAGAGATATTGTTTACTATTTAAACTAAGTTAATTCTTCAATTCTCATCAATTGAATACGAAGAAATATAGTTGATTATCGTATTGTCTGACTCATCTCAACGAGTACTTTAATAATTTCAAAAATTTATAATACAAAATGTGCAATGTGTTGAAGCCTGAGTTCTCGTCGAACCAACACGTCCCGTCGAGAGGCTGAGGTTCACTCTTGTCGTCCTGAGCTGAGGGTAAATGCGGTTGAACACGCCAAGAGTCCCGGATGCTCGTTGATCATTCCGTTTCGTTTTCGAGATTGTACCTGCACAACCAAATCCAGGGGAGGGGGGGGCTTCCTCTGGATTTGGCTCTCCGACGCTCAAGTTAGTTACAACGCAAAAGAGGGGATAAATAGTGGTTAATGCTTGAGGGTGAATAAGACAAAGGAGTACTTTAACTCTGTCTTTTGGCAGAGTTTTGGTAAGGAAGACATGTGATCCCTTTTTCCGTACTCGGGATCGTAGTATTTATATGGGAGAGTCTCTTGTGCCTCTACTTATGGGCCTCTTTCTCGTTTATAAGAACAAAGCTCATCAGGATTAAAACAAGGCCGTGGGACCCGCCTCAACACAATGATATGCGTGTAAAACAAAATAAAGAGAATTAATATGGACGAAGGGGTATGTAATCCTTGATTTTAGCCAGTTTTTTAGTAATAATAATACTGCATTCGTCCTATATTATAGTGCTTATTTGATAAATTATTCGGGATTTTATGTGGTAAAAAGTTTAATGATTGAAGAAGTGATGGGGAAAAGAATGAAAGAGAAGATAATAAAAGTGTGTCTTGAGTAGAGGTAAAGCGTATTGAGTAAAGAGAAGAATGACAAAGGAGAGAGATATGAGTGTTGAGAGAAGATAAAGTGTATGGGAATGAGTGAAATTGTATTGGGAATTAGTAAAATAAAAAATAATTAAATGGTAAAACAGAAAGAACTTTTTGAAATGCTCAATAAGAAAAGCATGCACTATATTATAGGAAAGAGAAGTAAAATTTATAAACTTGAAGTTTTTTAAAATATTAAATTTCTCCAAAATAAATCAAATATGACTATCTTTCTCATTATCTTATCCTTGAATCTGACTTTTAAAAGAAATAAAAAAATCTTATCTTTGAATCAATTCAACTCCCTTCAATTAAAGACAATACATAAATAGTACTTCATCCGTCTCTTAATTATCTTCCCACATTTCATTTATAGAAACTACTTTTCAATTTCAATTTCCAATACATTTTCACTTTATCCAATACAAATTCTACTCTCCCACTACTACTTTATATCCATTCAATATCCAATTATTAGTTACTCTTTCTCTCTATTTCTTTCCTCCACATTTATTACTCTTCATTTTTTTTTAAATCCGTGATTTTGGTCAAACAAGAAGAAAATTAAGTGACAGAGAGAATATTCAATCTATTCTTCCTTAATTTGATTTCCTTTTTCATATTCTAACCGCATAATAATATAACAACTCTAATTGCTCTCTAATATTCTACACTACGAAGCCTCCATCTCTTTTCGTCTTCCTCCACCTTCATAACGACTGGCTTTTTTGTCTTTGAATTGTAGCAACATAATTACATACTTTTCATTTAGTGAATGATATTTTGGTATCTTCTGTTTGATCCTTCGCCTAAGAGTTGACCAATTACCAATGTTCATGTATAAATTCAGAATCACAACTACAAAATACCACACACTGCAGAGCAATTGTTGGAGCCCGGGAATTTCGTGTAGTCAATACTTTATATGAAAGGTTTGATGAAGCTTGAATTGGTAGGTTGGGAACTCTCTTCGTTAAGGATGGATGAGTGTCTTCGCATCGAACAAACTTCGTGTACCTACGCGTCAAACCTAGAGGAGGGAGGCCTCTGGATTCCACTCTCTGACGCTCAAGTCAGTACTCATTCATGAAGATGAAAAGTATACGAAATAAAATATCAATTAATTGCGTGAGGCAAAATGAGGGAAAATGCTTCGTGAAAGGAGCTCTCAATTTACTATATATGGCAAGGGCGAACAGTGACCAACCGGTTTCTCTTTACAAACCTCCTATTTATAGGCATTAAAAGCTTTTGGCATTCGTCCTTTCTTCGTATTGGGTTGGGCCTCCTTCCTTTTATTAAAAGCTTCTATCTTGAGTCCAACATCCACCCCTCTAAGCTTTCGGGCGTATAAGAGCAAAACTTATCCATTTTGTGGATATTTTGTGTAGGTAAGCTCGTATACTTTCTAGGATTTCACCCCCCCCCCCGGTGCCACTTGTCCTCTTTTGAGTGGTAGGCTCTGACAACATAGTCCCCCTATATAAATGGCGATGAGGCGCCCAACCTTTCACTTTCCTCCTAACCTTTCTCTTTCTTCCCGGGGAAACTCCCTGTCTCCTTCTCGTTACCTTCCTTCTCCGGCGACCTCTTTGCTTTTGCGGTGATCCTCTTTCCTCCTCTGCACCGCCTCGCGCTTGGCATAAAGGGTTCTCCGTCCAGCCCCAATGCCACCTCTGGTTTCTCCGACGACAATGTCAGGTTAGTCCTTCCTCAGCGTAAAGTCATATTTTTATCGCTCTTTTCGTAACTCTTGTTGTATTTTGTTTGCTCCGGCGAGGGAGAAAAAGGGGTCGATGGGAAACACGGTGGAGATGCCAGGATCAACTGGTGTCTTGAGCGTTTTTCTCCTGGCCTCTTTCGCCGTCCTTTTCTCTTCTTCCTTTTCCTGCCATTTCCACTTTCATAGTTGTCCTATCAATCAATCGTAGTTTCAATTGCTTCAAATTCCCGATCTTATCCCGAGGTGTCAAATTTAGAGGAAAAGCCCCTTTTCCCTTCTAGTTTATTCCGTTTTGACCTAGTCTTCCCAATTTTCGCGAACAAGCCTTGACGAGTGTTTTTCCAGGACTGATGAATGTTTTTCGCAAAGATTTTTCTTAAAATAGCTTTTAGTAATCTGTTTGCGAGAAATCTTAATATTTATCAAGTCCTTGGGAACTGACTTACGCTTGATTTAGGTTCTAGTACTTTGGACTCTTCGAGTACAAGTTTTTGCTCGAGCGCCTCTTCATCAAGTACCGACAAAGATGCCTCTCCCTTGCGAACACTCTTCGCACATGGTTCAGAGGTGCTTATAGCCCTAAGGCCAAGCACATATAACTTGTCTAATCCCTTAATCGAAGTTCCTGACGGGTACAAGGACATGTGCCCTCCCGTGCAAAATTACTCAAAGCGTATTTTCGCTATTAGGCCGTGAAGCTTGGGAAATGAGTTTGCCGGAGAGTGTTTGTTTCTCACAATGGGAAAACTTTATAAGATAGCAAGATCTTTCCCCTTCCCCAAGGGCATAGTCCTAGCACTTCCTTCTGAAGGTTGCAAGATGGCGCATCACTACGAAGGATGGTTCGCTATGAGCGTGCAAGAGACGGACGTCGGTTTTCATCTCCCACTTCTTTCTTAGATAAACATTTTCTGGAAGAGAATCGATTCAACCCTACCCAGCTTCATCCAATTTCTGGCGGGTGGTAACGGTATTCATAATGCGGTCGCAAGATATAGGGGATACACCCCTCGCCTCGCACTTTACCTTTGTCTATACTCCTAGGAAGATTACACATAATGAAGGCATGTGTACTGTCCGTACTACCGTGAACTTGGCATGGAAGATGGCCACAAACGAAACTATGTGGAAGAAGTAGTGGTTCCTGATTTGGCCACCACCGGAGGACACTTTTGTGTACTCTATCCAGACTAGGCTATACTTTCCCAACTCTTTGGTGGATGCGGTCGTAGAACGTGCCTTCATGAACAGATACACAGACTACCCTTCTTCCTCCCTGCAGATCTTTACTCGTGAAGTTAACAAAAAGCTTCGTGAGGAATGGGGACTCAGTCCCCTCCATCCTTCTGTTTGTTCTTTCGCTGAGATACTTGTCCTAAAACTTGTCGATCATTTTTATTATTATTTCTAACGCTTGCTTTGTGCAGGGACAAGCTATTTTTCTCATTTGAACACCCTTCCGGCCTTGGGAGTGGCGCGTGAAAAAGCGATGAGTACTGAGAAATTTAATGAGATTGGCGTGATTGTCGAGGATGTGTACAATGTCCCTCGCGAAACTCCTCCAGATATTGACCCTCATCCTACTAGCAAAAAGCTACAAAAGAGATTCAAGAGGAGAAGAATTGTAGGGATCATGCTGGAAAAGAGTCTACTAAGCTTTCTAAAGAGCTGGAGAGTCTCCGTGCTCAAAATGCTAAGAATGTTGCTGACTTGAAGGCCAAGCACGTGAAGGAGATTAAGGATGTCCGCTTATAGGCCGCTGCTGATTCCGTTAGAGGGTTTTGCGGAGCCAACCATTCTTCTTTTGATGGTAGCTATCGCCTCTCTCTTTTTCATGTTATGACACATGCACAACTGCTGAAGAAAGGTGTGACAGACTTTGTGCTAGACATAGAGGATCATATGGGGTATGGTCTAGTTCCGCCTCTGTAGATTCCTCCTCCTAAGGGGACCTTCATCAATGATGGTGATTTGACGGACGTTGTCGTAGGCAATCCGGTCAAAGTAAACCTTAGCTTACTCTCCAAAGGTGTAGAGTGGTAAGTAAGAGTCGATTCCACAGGGAGCCTGAGAATCTTATCTTGTCTTTGCAAAAGAACTAATTTTATGAGAATAAAGAGAAAGAAGGGGGAATATGATTGATTGGTTTGGAAAACAATTAAAGCAAGCACTTTGTTCTCCTAGGCATCAACCTACGTAGTTATGAGTTTGATCATCGAATTCATATTACCAATTGGGTTCTATCTCTATACTATATACTATGTTTGTCCTAATCCATGTACTAAGGTTGCTAAATAGGTCAACTAATCCTAATAGCGTCTATCCTACCAATCTAGCCATGAAACTATCAAGACTAAATCCTAGGAAGCATTAAGTTCACGAATAAATAGGAAGGTGCACTGCCCTTGGCGCCAAAACCTCATTAATCTCCCTATCCTACAAGCTCAACTAGTCCAAGTAGAGATTTGTGCCACTAAGTATGCAAGGTTCTCCAACTCGGATAAGACAGGCCATGGTTGTATGAATGAAACATGCAAACCTAGGTAGCTAATCTAGATAAACATATTGCAATCAACTACTAGACATTCAAGAGATTAAAACAACACAATAACATATTATTATTAGAACTAAAGGAGGAAAACTACAAAACCCTTACCTCCACAGGCCTAAGCCCGGAGAACAAAGCAAAGGAGATTACTCCTTATTCATTTCAACAACTCTGGAAAATTGTGATTTTCTGGGAGGAGACAAAGCTCCTCTATTTATAAGAAAGCAAGACCTAATTTAATGTATGTGGAAACCCTAGCCCAAAATTACATAATCCTAAGCATTTAAGCCCAACTTAAGCCCATTTAATAAGCTTCTCACAGCGGCTGGAAAGGGAAGGCGCGATCACGTCTTTGTCAGCGCGATCACGTCTGTTGCAGGGGCCTAAGCGCGATCCCATCTCTGTGCAGGGACGTAGGAGAAAGCACGTCTTCCTGGGCACGATCACGCCACTGGCTAATCCGCCCTTCTTCACTTCTCTTCTTGACCCGCGCTCGATTTCCGCCTTCTGCGCCTCTTCCGTGTGAGCATAATCCTCGTATTAACTTGGAAGCTCTATGATGTCGGGATCACGGCCATATACTTCATTTGTGGCCTCTTTTTCCTACGATTGATGCTAAAAACCACTTCTAATGATGCTCAATATGCCGCCAATCAATGATTCATTGGAGGCTTGGGATGTTCATACCTTCAACTATGACAATGGATTGGTTCCTGAGGAAGTCACCTTCTTCCTAATCCAGCCACTGTCTTCTTTGATAAGCCTCCCATGATCGCCCACCTTCTCCAAAGCTTGCAGCTTATGTGCCTTCAAACCGTGTTTAGTTTATTTTCTTATTTGTTTTGGAATGTTTGTGTAACCGCAATAAACACTACCCCTTTGCTCTTTTGTGTCGATATACACAAAATAGCAAGAATGTTTTTGCTTTTGATGCTTGTTTTGTTTGCGTTGCTTTGTGAAGGAACTAAATATGAGTCATCCATTAAGTACTTTAAAAATATCGTTTTTACAATCTTTCAAAACTAATACGGTAACTATAAAGGTGCAAAATTCGTGCTCCAACGATCTTCATTTCCATCGGTCCTTTATCTTCGCGTGTTCCTGAACAAGTAACATCTTGTAACTAATCTTATTCATAGGCTCCTATTATCACATAGACAATTTACCTGGTCTGCTTTTGGTGTACCGCCACCAGGAGTAATTTCGTGCTTAGATTGAAATGGTAGCCTCTTGCTTTCGTTCGTGTACTTATATTGTAAGCTTCCTGGGAAACTTAGTGTTAGTGCGCGTTTACTAGGAGTGTTATTTAGCAATCACAAGTTTTACCTGATTGCCTGAACTTATCTTGCCTTTGGGTGTTGTTTTGCCTTTATTAACGATGGTGATAATTCTCTTCCCATGTACGACGCTTAATAAGTACGTAATATCTACAAAATTTAGAAGGGGTAGGGGTTGCGTTTTACCTCATCTTCGTTCTTTGTGTTGCTTGCTCCTATTGCGGAGGCTTTGCTCTGCTTCATTTTATCATGACGGCTTACATGATCAATTCTCCTAGGCCATGGAGGCTTACTTGGCGTTGCTCCTTCGCGTTGGAGGCTTATACGACTTTTTGACTGCTTCGTGCAACAAAGGCTTTCTATTCTCGGAAAAGAAAATTGAATTTATTATGTCCGTTTTTGTACTTTAAGAAAGTGTAAAATGGGGGCAAGTTGTATCTCGATCACTGCGTAACTCACTGTGTTCTTATCTTATTCCTCCTAGACAAAGTTCTTATTCTCTGGTTCTATTGGGAATTTGTTGTTAGTGTTTTCGTTTGTGAAGTATGATACCTCATATATGATATATATGTGAATGTGTGTACCTGGTAAGTACAACTTCAGGGGTAGTACCTTCGTAAGCGCATCACTTTCCAGAATTCACGATGCGGTTACCGATACAGTCCTTTAGCCGATATGCTCTGGGGGTGACTTTGTCGTCGATGATGTAAGGCCCCTCCCAACTCGGATCTAGTTTGCCTCCTTCAGTTTTGCGCAAGACAAGGTCTCCTTTCGCAAAACCCCTGACCCTGATTGATTTGTTGTAATACTTAGCGACCCCTGCTTCATAATTCGCGTCTCGGATGGAAGTCATGGCCCTGGTTTCTTCGCATAACTGGAGCTCCATTTGCATTTTCTCATCATTTGAGGTGTTGTCAAAATGCAACATTCTGTCTTTCGAAAATAGATGCTCTATTGGGACAACCGCCTCTACCCCATAAGCCAATGCAAATGGAGTTTCTCCGGTTGCCTTTTTGCTGGTGGTACGGTTTGCCCATAGAACCAACGGGAGGACTTCCGCCCATCTTCCTCGTGTTCCGTCCAGGCGCTACTTCAAGTATGTTACAATACTTTTGTTCGCGGCTTCTACTTTGCCTTTGTAGTGTGGGTGTGCTACCGCGGTGAACTTAAGGTGGATGCCCAGATCTTCACACCAATGTACCAGTTTTGGAGTGTTAAATTGCGGCCCCATGTCTGTAATTATTTCCTGGGGCAACCCATAACAACATATGATGTTTTGCCAAAGAAATTTTTTCCACGCTTGCGACGGTGGTGTTCGTGAGAGGCACTGCTTCAATCCACTTTGTGAAGTAGTTAATGGCCACGATAATGAATTCCAGTTGTCCCGACACCTTGGGTGAGAATGGACCCAACAAATCAAGACCCCACATCGCGAAAGGGCATGGCCCCGCCATTATCTGCATTTCTACCCCTGGTTGGTGTGCTGTCGGGGCATGATGTTGACACGCCTGGCACTCGCGAGCATATTTGAGAAAATCTTGTCTCATTGACAGCTAGTAATGTCCCTGTTGTAAAGCCTTGTAGACTAGTGCTTTCCATCTCGCGTGTGTCCCACACAGACCGACATGTAATTACACTATCATGTTCTAGCCATCTTCCACGGACAAACAACATAGTTTGGGGCTCATAAATCCTCTCTTATACATCTCTCCCTGATTAATGTAGAGCCGAGCTGCTTGCACTTCAAGCTTCTTTCTTTTCCGAGGATCTTCCCAGACTATTTTGTCATCTAAGTATTTCATGATGGGGCTACGCCAATCGTCCACCGCCATATCTATAGCCATTACTTCGAGCAGTTGTCTTATGGCTCTTTCATCGCTCCTTCATGTCCAGATTGGTTTAGAGTTCTTATTGTCTTCTCGCAACCTCAATATGGAAGCCATCTTTGCGAGATTATCCGCCTCTTCATTCTTCTCTCTAGTGATGGTCGTGAGTAAAAATTGCTTGAATAAGGAGCGAAGGGTATTGTCCCTTGCTAGATACTTTGGTAGATTGTTGGTCTTCGCTTTGTATACCCCTTGTATTTGCTACACAATCACATCGGAATCGGAAAAACATTCAATTTTTCCACTAAGTTGGCCAAGGCAATCTCTATTCCCGCGATCAACGCTTTGTATTCGGCTTCGTTGTTGGTTGCAGTGAAGTTAAGTTAATTGTATGGTTGTGTGTTACCCCTTCAATGAAGTAAGAGCTATTCTCGCTCCACAACCCTCTGCGTTCACAGCTCCATCTACGTACATTCTCCATACCTTTTTGTCTGATTTTCTGCCACCTCGCAAAGATGTTTCCGTGATGAAATCGGCAGAGCCTGTGCCTTGATGGCAAGCCACGGTCGGTATTCGATATAGAACTCACATAGTTAGACTACTCACTTAGTGAGCCTCCCCGAGGTGGTCGTCCTGTGTAGGAGGTTGTGTAGTGGTAGGTTAGGCAATACCTGGATGGTGTGAGCATGGAAATATTGCCTCGGTCTGCGCGTTGTTATAACTAACGTGAACACTGCTTTTTCAACTAGTGCATAATGGACTTCAGTAGTGAGCAATGACTTGCTCACAAAATAGACTGGCTTCTGCGATTCACAAGTTAATACTGCGCTTACCGTCCTTTCTCCCACTAAGAGATAAAGTTGAAGGTTTTCGCCTGGAGCGGGAGAAGACAACGTAGGAAGTTGAGTGAGGTGTTCTTTCAGCCTTGCGAACGCCTCTGAGCACTCTATAATCCACTGAAAATCCTTAGGCCTTCTTAGGACGTCGTAAAATGACAAATTCTTTTCTGCTAACTTCACGTAGAATCTCCCCAGATAGTTTACAAATACGATAAACCTCTAGACCTCGTTGATGCTTCTTGGCGGTTCCATGTCGAGGACCGCCCTGACCTTCGCGGGATTAACCTCAATTCCACGATTGCTAATCTGAAAACCTAAGAACCTTCCTTCTGTTAATCCAAAACACACTTTTCTGGATTCAAAATCATTCCATACTTGTGTAGGGTGTCAAATACCTCTCCGAGGTAGCGTACATGATCATCCTGCCTCTTACTTTTTTACGACAATGTCATCCACATCCCATCATTCCCCTAAAAATATTGTCCACGAGGCGTTGAAATGTAGCCCCCGTTCTTTAGTCTGAAAGGCATTACCTTGTAGCAGAAGGTGCCTTTATCGGTGATAAAAGTAGTGTGCTCGGAATCTACATGATTCATGGGTACTTGACCGTACCCCGAGTACGCGTCCAGAAAACTTAACGCTTCGTGTCTTGCGGTGGAATCAACAAGTTGGTCGATAGCCGGCAGTGGGTAACTATCTTTTGGACAAGCCTTGTTCAGATCCGTGAAGTCTATGCACATGCACCATTTCCCAGTATCCTTCTTCGGTACCATCACAACATTTGCAAGTAAAGTTGGATAATGCACTGGCACTATAAAGCCTACCTTGATGAGATTCTCTAGCTCTAACACCACGGCCGTATTCTTCGGACCTGTCTGTTTCCTCTTGCGATGTCTTCTTGGCACCGAATCAGGATTAATGGCAAGGGAGTGGTTCATTACTTCCGGTGGAATTCCCTTGAGATCGCGTGGAGTCCAAGCAAAGACGTCATGCGAATTGGACAGAAGCTTTATGATTTCCCTAGTTACGGAGGGCTCCAGTCCCTGTCCGACGAATAAATTTTCTTCTTCAGAATGAAATGGCATGATGGTTTCATTCATGAGGACATCTAGAGCTTTGTTCTTAGGTTCTGAGGGGACGGGAGTTCATGGATCTAGCTCTGCTTCTTCTTCGACTTCATAAGCATTGTTCACGTACACCTGACTGGTATGGATAACTTTTTTATTGCCTTTTTCTTCCGAGTGGTAGCACATCTTACTTTCTTCATGGTTTTCATGAGTTGTTCCAATTCCACAAACCGTCAGGAACTTTACACAAAAATGACTTATTGACACTGCTGCTTCAAACCTTGTTAGAGAATTGCAACCAATGATTGCTTTATGGGATGAGGTCATGGGGATGACGAGGAAATCGACCGAACACTGTTTTCACGGACCTCCCATGTCCCCGAGAATCATTTCTAGGGAGATCACCCCTGATTCCTTTACAAAATCACCCGTAAAACCCACCAGTTGGCACTGTGTTGGCCTCGGCCGCCTCTTATCAATTCCCAATTTCTCAAAGGCATCCCAATATAAGATTCTACGACGCTACCTGTTTCAACCATAACCGTTTTTACGATCTTTGTGTCGAGTTGAATATGAATTACTAGCGGGTTTGCGCTACGTGTAGCCCATTTTTTACATCCATGTCGTTGAAAGTCACTTGGTAAAGATCTCGCTTTTCTTCTCTTACTAGCATGAGAGGCCTCCCTGGCGGGGTGTGGTGTTGAAATCCCTTCTCTTTTGGTCTTGCTCGCGATCCTTCGGACATGTCAACCGGAGATGGTCCCTACGAACCCATCTGACTGAGGGAACTTCTACGCCGTGCCTCGGTTATTCTGATCACGATGTGGAGGGTTTGTCCCGGTTTGCTGTGCTACCATGACCTTCCGGTCTTCCATCTTTGCCTCTCTTCTTATGGAACGACATCCTAAGGAATCATGTTTTGTGGTGTTGTGTCTCTCGCACCAGATTGGCCTTTGTTCAATTGCTCTCTTTCCCCTCTGATTTCCCCCGGAGTTGTCCACATTAGCCATGAGATTTTGGGTCTGGAACCTTCCTAGCTGATCTCGAGGTTGATATGCGTTAGTTCGCGAGTCAGACTCTTGTTGTTTTGACCGATTTTGAGCATGATGTCTTCGAGGCCCCTATGACTGGTTGCCTCTCTGATTCACCTTTTGCGAGATCAACTCACTCTGTATTTGCTTGTAGGCCTTTTCTAATCTAATGGCTCAACATTCTTCACATTTCACACCATAAGGGTATTTCACACTGGAACCCACCTCTACATTCTAATTCTTAGTTTCCACCTAATTTCAAATACAATGTTGTATATCTTCCGGTCTTAATTTT
>NW_027367645.1:0-56197 GCF_046119375.1 Phyllobates terribilis
AGTGGTTATTAGTATGTTATATATGTGATTTGGTGATGCTATAGGATGTGTTTATATAATCCAGAGCTTGTAGCATAGTAGCGTTATACATCATGATTAGAGAGATAGGGACAAAGCATGTATAGAGGTATGTGTTGGAGTTGCATGGGGATCACTTGTGGAGATGCTACATCACTATAATGTAGCATAGGAGGCAGATGAATATGGAGATGAAGAGAAGATTGCTTCTAAGAAGAAGGCGTGACCGCGCAACACTAGGCACAACTACGCCAGAGCGATAGAGAGTTAAGCGCGAAGCGAGCAGTCGCGTACTTGTTCATGATGAGAAGAAGATGCTAGGAAGACGGCGCAACCGCTCCTCACCATGTGCAACCACGCCACTGATTTGGCCGAGACGCGGATTGGGCTAACCCGAGAAGAATCATTATTGGGCCTGCTATTTCTTACAGAAGGATTTACGGGCTCGGTTGTTTTATCAACTATTAGTTTCTAGATTAGAGGAGATAATTAAGATATTAGGGTTAAGAAATTTAGCACTTTTTCACTTTATTACTTTTGTTTTTCAGATTTCACTTTTCTCTAGAGAACTCTATGTGTCACTAAATCTCTTTGTTTTGTTCAACTGTAGAAGCATGCGGATTAATTTGGTTGTAAAACTTCTACCTTTGTTTTAATCCAGTTTGGTTGTTTCATCTCTCTTGAGATTAATTAATATTGAATCTGATGCCTGGCTGGCTTGATCAACTAGTTACATATAATCTATTCATATTTCTAGATTTGATTGTTTCCAGTTGAAAGGTCATATCTATGTGTAGCACAACAATTGCATGATCTAGTTTAATTATTATTGTGGAGAGGGATAATTGCGTGTTAAATATCGATCTAAGTCAATGGTGATGCATGCACATATCTATTCATGAGGGTATTACTGCTTTGTTATTAAATCTTGATTGTTTCAGGGTTATATCTTAGTGAGGGTTATTAGGAATAGTTGGACTAATAACTATTTCATGCCAGGTATTAGGACAATCGTAAGATTTATTGAACTTAGGGTTTAAAGTTGTGAATGATCAACATGTCTATATGTTGTGTGGATGTTTGTTGAACGGAACGCCTTCTAATCATATGACCTTTAAAACTATTCTTATTTCATTCATTTGCATCACAACCCCCCCCCCCCCCCCCCCTTATTACTTACTAGTTAATCATCTTAATTATATAAGAATTGATAATCTGTTTCCCTAGGGATTCGACCCTTACATGCCTCTATATATTTAAATTAGCTAGTTAGGATTACTTTGATTAGGCATAACGACTTTCAGTCTCGTCAAATTTGGCGCCAGTGTTAGGGAGTCAAAGTTTCTTTTCTTGTGTTTTTAGTTTGATTGAATTTGGTGTTGACTAGTATATGGTCAACACTAGTTCTACTGATCAACCACTTTTTGACCTTAATCTAGAAATCAAGTGGACTTTCCATAGAAGTTAGACAGAGAACAGAGCCGGGATTTATACAGGTCAAGATGACAGAATTTGAATTTGCTTTAAAAGATAGCGCCAGGTCCTAGTACTACCATCTACCTACTGGGTCCATAGACATCTGGGAGAAATTGCACAACGTATTTCAGGATAGGTACTTCCCAGTGCAGAAAGAAAATTTGCTAAAGAAAGGGATCATCAAGGTGGAGCAGAGAGACGATGAATCCCTTTATGATTACTTGGAGTATTTCAAATGGTTGTGTGCTAGATGCCCCTTCCATAGATATGAATCTGGTGACCTTGTACTATTTTTATTTCATGGTTTGCTAATTTTTGAAACGAGAATGATCAATGTTGCCTGCGATGGGAGCATTCTGAACATGATCCCTGAGGATGCAATGGAAAAGCTGAAAGATAGGGCAGAAAGTACTAGGAGTTTTGGCATGACTTACACTAAGAAAGGAGTGATGCCGCGAGCTCAGACAACCCTGACCTTTCTAATGATCTTGTTGAAATTAGGAAGATGATTGCTAATCTAGTGTTGTAGAGTGGAAAAAAATCAGCAAGAGTATGTGGAGTTTGTTCTGATCCGTCTCACCACTCGATGCATGTCCTGAACTTCAAGAAGATGCAATTGCTGAAGTCACTGTTCCTGGTGGATATGGACCTTCATGCCTTGGAATGACCAACAACATAATAAATACAATCAAAGGTATATAGATCATCCCAATTTTAGATGGCGTGATCAGACTGAGCTTCAACCTGAAAAGCAACAGAGGTGGAAGCCTTGCGATCCTCAACCTAGTTCTAGACCATTGACTGCATATCTGTTGAACTCTTTGACTAAGTATTTCACAACTCATGTCCTCACTACTAAAGAGAGTATTAAGAAAATAAAAGTACAGATTGAGTAGTTGGCATAGGCAGTATCTACTCTGGCACAGAATTAGTCCAATTCATTGTCATCTCAAACCATAGTAAAGCCAAACAACAGGAATGTCAGTTCTATGACATTAAGAAATGGTAGAGATTTGGATAAAACACCCATCGCTGAAGAAGAAAACGTAGCTGGTGAGACCAAAGGGACGCGACCGTGCAATGTTGAGCCGACCGTGGAAAAATTTCTATAAAGGATGCACGACCTCGCTATGGTAAGCGTGACCACGTCGATGCCTCAGTAGAAGACGGTGATCTGTCGGAAACAGAAGCGCGAGAGAGCGTTACTCGCGCGACCGCGAAAAAAGTTCTGTAGAGGATACGCGACTGCGCATAGATGGGCGTGACCGTGCCACTATTCATGTCAAAGATGATTCTGTTTCGCCACTTAACGCTGAAGAGGAGTTCGACAACCCGCGTGGTGACTTCAAGTTGAGATAAAACAATTAAGTGTGTCCTAATTTTCCACCACTTGAGGCTCTGAAACCCCAACACCCTTTCCTAATGCCCTTAAAGACACAAGGAGACCAGAGAATGACAATGAGCTTTTCGAAACTTTCATTAAGTGTGAGGTACACATCCTCTTACTCAATTTAATTAAGAGTATTTCTCGATATGTTAAATTCTTGAAGGAACTATGCACGGTAAAGAGGAACCAAAAGTTGAAGGGACAACAGATGGTACGGTAAGGGCACGAATATCTGCTATATTCCAAAGGAGTATGCCTAAGAAGTGCAGTGATCTAGGTATGGTAGGTATTCCTTGTCGTATAGGTGAAATTCATTTTGAAAGAGCTATCTTGATCTGGGTGCGTCTATCAATGTGATACCATATTCTCTGTATAAGCTTCTAGGATTGGGACCTTTGCATGAAACCGAAATAGTAATTCAACTAGATGATAGATCCACTGTTTAACCCAAGGGAGTAGTTGAAAACGCTCTGATCATGGTCGATAAGCTATTCTGTCCTACTGACTTTTTGTGTTAGATATGGAGGATGATTGAAAAGCTGCACCAATACTCTTAGGCAGACCTTTAATGAGAATTTCTAGTACAAAGATTGATTTAGAAAGTGGGTCTCTAACCTTAGAATTTGAAGGAGAGGTTGTGAAATTCAATATTTTTGATGCCATGAAACACCCCCTTGAGAATGTTGCTTCTATTTGCTCTATTGATGTCCTTGATTCCATTGTACAGAATTCCTTCAATTTATCTATTGTAGACGCATTAAAATCTATCATGGAAATAGCATTGATAACTCAACTCAGGAAGATTTAGACCTACCCAATATGCACATGATGTTGGAAAATTTTGATATAACTGAGTTGTATTTGGCCGATAGACCCCTGCCATTGACTATGGAGGGTGACAAGCTTCTCCCTTCTATTCTACAAGCACCAATAATTGAGCTCAGGAAGCTGCAAATTCATGTGATAGAGGAGATACGCATGGATGCGTGTGAGAACGATGTAATCTACAAGGAAAAGATGAAGGATTGGCATGATAAGAATATATTGAGAAAGAACATTAAAGTGGGAGATGAAATCATACTACACCAGTCTCGCCTGCAACTCTTTCCTGGAAAATTGAGGTCCCGTTAGAGTGGATCATTTACTGTAGCTCGCGTTTATCCTCATGGCACAGTTGAATTATTTGATAAAGACAACTACAATGTCTTTAAGGTGAATGGTCAAAGGTGAAAATCTTACCATGAGGGGTTCACCAAGGAATCTCTGGATGAGACGGATCTTGAAGAGCCGAGTGCTGAATGATTGAAAGAAGAATTATAAGTCGAGCCAACGACTCAAACCAAGGCGTTGCTCAGGAGGCAATCGAGGTATTAGTTAGTCTTGTTTTGTTTTAATCTAACATGTAGGAAAGCGTTAGTGAAAAGGCGAACAAGTCCAGGCGCAAATGTATCGTGAACGCGCGATTGCGAAGAGTTCTCTGCAAAGTATGCACGACTGCGCCGAATTCAGCTCGACGACGCCCCCACCTGCCTTACACCGACACCCTTTTCCCATAAAAATAAAAAAGTAAATAAAAGTATGATACGGAGGATTTAGGTGATGAGTGACGTACTTTTTTCCCTTTCCCTTATCTTTTATCTTAATCTTTATTACTAAAATGGGGACATTGTGTGCTTCATGTATGGGGGAGGGAAATTATCTCAGTATGTTATATGTGTATATACTGTATATATTGCTTAACTGATGAGGTATTGATGGTCGTTTCCTAAGTCCCCAGTGACTGCAGTAGATGGTCTTGACCATAGCTCTAACTTAAAAGGATTTGATTGGTTGTTCCTGAAAGCACCACATTTCAATAGATGGTTTTTAACCATATTTTCCATCGGGGGATTTCTCTTACTACAAGGATTTGATTGGTCGTTCCTGAAAGCACTGCATTTCAGTAGATGGTTTTTTACCATATTTTCCTTCGAGGGATCGCTCTTACTACAAGGATTTGACAGTTGATTTTTTATACTAGTGATGGAATCCCGATTATTCCCTTGTTACATCTGGATGGAATCCCAGTTTTTGTGAGCCATATTTGAGTCTAGAAAAATGAAAAGAGTGTCTAGGTGAAAACTCTTTGGACACCTGGGCAAGATGAGCGAATCAGAGAGTTTAGGTCCTTAGGATCATTTGAACCTACTGGAGAGGTGGCATAAGAAGAGGCGTTATAAGGAGAAAGGGTAGGTCACTTTGGAGCGATAAGAAGCTAGACTGGAGATAGTATTAAAATACTATTTATATCACTATGGCATTTGGAGGTGAAGTGTTGGTTATGAGCACTTTTATCATGTTTTTCCATATTTCCTTAGATCGATGTGCCTACTGGAAGAGTTTGTTCATTACAGCTTACTCGAGGACGAGCAAGGTCTAAGTATGGTGAAATTTGATAGATGATATCTTATATAGCGCATTAAGTGGTTATTAGTATTTTATGTATGTGATTTGGTGATGTTATGGGATGTTTTTCTGTAATCCATAGTTTGTAGTGTAGTAGCTTTATTCATCATGATTGCAGAGATATGAACGAAGCATGTATCGAGGTATGTGATGGAGCTGCATGTGGATCACTTGTGGAGATGCTACATCACTATAATGTACCATAGGAGGAAGGTGAAGATGGATACGAAGAGAAGATTTCTTCTGAGAAGAAGGCATGACAGTGCAAAACTAGGTGAGACTGCGCCAGAGCAACATAGAGTTAAGCGCGATAGTGTCGGATAGCGCATGGTCGTGTACTTGTTCGTGATGAGAAGAACACACTAGGAAGACGGCGCGACCACGTCGCACAATGTGCGACTGTGCCAGTGCTTGGGCCGAGACGGGGATTGGGTTGCGCTGAGAAGGATCATTATCGGGCCTGTTATTTCTTGTAGAAGGAGTTAGGCTAGGTTGTTTTATCAATTGTTAGTTTTCAGATTTAGAGGAGATAATTAAGAGATTAGGGTTAAGAGATCTTGCACTTTCTTACTTCCGTTTTTTCAGATTTGATTTTTCTCTAGAGGACTCTATGTTTCCTTAAATCTCTTTGTTTTGTTAAACTATGGAAGCATGCAGATTGATTTGGTAGTAAGACTTCTACCTTTGTTTTAATTCAGTTTGGTTGTTCAATCTCTCTTGAGCTTAATTAATATTGAATCTGATTTGTCTGTCTAGATTGATCACCTAGGTAGAACTAATCTATTCATATTTCTAGGACTTGATTGTTTCTAGTTGAAAGGTCATATCTATGTGTAGCACAACAATTGCATGATCTAGTTGAGATTGTTATTGTAGAGATGGGTGATTGCATGTTAAATATCGACATAAGTCAATGGTACTGCATGCACCTATCTATTCTTGAGTGTGTTGTTGTTTATTATTAAATCTTGATAGTTTCAGAGTTATAGCTTAGTAAGGGTTATTAGGACTAGTTGGACTAATAACTATTACTGAACAAGGATTAGGACAATCATAAGTGTTGCTGAACTTAGGGTTTGTAGTTTTCAATGATCAACCTTTGCATGGATGTTTGTTGAACGGAATGCCTTCTCATCATATTACCTTTAAAACCAATCTTAATTAATTCATTTGCATCACACCCCTCCCCCTTGGTTACTTACTAGTTAATAATCTTAATTACACAAGAATTGATAATCTTACTCCCTAGGAGATTCGACCCTTGCTTTTCTTGATATTATTTAGAGTATCTAGTTAGGATTAGTATGATTAGGCATAGCAACTTTTAGCCTCGTCAGTTTTGTCAAAATCTGCTTTTATGTCTTCTCCTGCAATCGTGCGCTGCAATACGTGGTCGCAAGCTCTTCTCAGGAACACTTCTCAAGCACTTCCCATAGGAACACCAAAGGTAGACGTGACTATGGCTTCTCCTTCTTGTCGTTCCTAGCATATCGTCTTTTAGTCGTCTGTGACTCCATAAAATGTCAACTCCAACTCGGGATTCCATTGTACTCAAACGGCTCCTAAACTCCACTAATCCTAAGCTAATAACCTCTAGTTACACCATATGAAATCACGACATAAAATTCCGCATACTTAAACCTTGCTCGTTCTCGAGTAAGCTAAATATGAACTCACTCCTCCAATAAGCACAAAGGTCTCAATAAGTATGAAAGAATCTGGTAGCAATTATCCTCCAAACTCCAGGTAAAGTAATATGAACAAATCTACTTCTAACTCACATCTAGCTCCTTACCACTCAAAGGTGACATACCCTTTCTCTCCTTATATCTCTTCTTCTTATGATCCTAACTCCAACAAAAATAATGATCCTAACATTCTTCTTCTCATTCTGTCATGGCGCCTCGTAGGATTTTCACCAAACCACTCAATTTTTACTAGATGGTCTCACACGTTCTCAAATCAGTTAAGTCCAATTTTGTACCAGACTAGAGCCGGTCGGACTACCTTATTATTGCTTGGACTTCCCGTGGGATTTTCAATCCATCGCACAATTTATACTCCTTTTTCATTTGTGGATTCTTTTTTCAAAAACAATACCTCATAATTACAAACTCTATAGCGCAACCAAATCTCAACAAATTGAAACAAACAAACACCACATGACTCAACAGACTCGATAATCTCCAACTAGCTATCAAAAGGTCCAAGCACAACTCAATCAACAACTCTAACCAAAACATAATAGGTGAATCAATGATCCTACCTTATCCCTATACTTGAACATTGTGTTATCCTCAATGTAAAGAAGAAGGACACTATAGATGAAGGAAGAGAAGTAAACCCACATATATGGTGATGATAATGTAAGTGTGGACCGTTGACGTAAAAGAAACCGACAATGGCGTGATGGAAAAATAACGGATGGTCGTGATGGTGTGACACTTGGAACCACGTAGTGTGCAACCAAAACAAGTGACATGAAAAAAAAGTATATGGGACGTCATCGGCACTAGAAATGATGTGAATTAGGAGACAACGATGTTAGATATGGAAAAAAGAAGCGGAAAATGATGAAAGTGATGGTGTAACAGAATGATAAAACAAACTATAAATATTCAAACAACTGAAAAGAAGCACTAACAAAATGATTAGTGTGACTTGAACTCACTGAGGGGGTGGTTGGAACTGATCTTAATAAGCCTCCCATTGATGGCACATCTCGGCTAGCTCCGTGTTGTGGCACTCACTGGTGGCACGAAGCTCAACAACTCATGCTCATGACGTGTCTCATATCACCCAATGCGAGGGGAATCCTTGTAAAACCGACCTGGATTATTGTAAAGCTTATTCGCATCTCAGTAAGTAGATGATCCTGGGAAACGGCCATCTTTTAAGAGCCAGACGGTCAAGCCTCATGAAGCTCCCAAGTGGGTTGCTCAGCGGGGCGACGGTGCACTCGATCTAGGGAGCTGGTGTTGAACATAGTTGATACCGTCATCAGATGGTATACAGAAAAGCTCTTAACATCCATAGACAAGCGGTCTAGGCAAGTAGAGCTTGTGTTCCTCAATGCAGAGCTAGATATAGCTTCACAGAATCCCAGTCAGTTGTGCATTCCTCATCAATCATGCCATGTCATAGAGGTAGCCACCAATGGACATGTCCCTGCTACTGCGTGCAGACAGTATATCAATGTTGCCCACAACTCGTCGGATAATGAGGGAAATCATCCCTCCCCATAGAGATCTTCCCCTTATTAGCCTTTCTAGTCTTTGTGCAACTGTCGAGGAAGAGATGTGTCCAACCGGGAATCATGTCACACTCTTGAGCCAAACTTCAAATCCACTTCAAGTCAGAATCGAAGATCTTGTTGACCTCCCCATGTCCTGTAAAGCTCATGGACAACACCTTGTGGTCTAGACGTAAGGATGGGTGGACGAGGCTGTAGTTGTATTCCCTTCCAGGATGAAATACAGATGTTGTAACATGGAACCACCACTAAAATGAGGATCGCCCATTGTATTGTTGTCACAATCATCGCTTGGATGTTTCATAATATCCAAAGTCTCCCGAAGGTCATCCATCATGAGGGTGTATCTGTCTTCTTATGTAGGAAAGTGATCCCAAGGATCTTGCTGCTTTCTCTGGCTACAACAGCCTCGCTTAAGTATATCATGACTTAGGGCAGCTAATTCAACCAAGCCCCCTAAACCTCCTTGTTGTAACATAGGAGGGGTACATTCTTCTATCCCGAGGTCCTGGAGTGTAGGAACATGAAAGAACTTGGTGGAAATATATTCCCTACTCTCAATAACAATGTTGTGCCTCCGCTCATCCCCTGACATAGAGTCCAAGTGAGAATACCCATACGGGTCCATATATAAATGCAGATACAACCACAACAACCAACCAATAAACACACACAAAAACAGCATGAACCACAAGCAACAAACCAAACCAGCAGACCAGAAACCACAGATACATCAACAATAGCAACAACCACAAACAACGCTCCAAATAGGTGTACAAAAACTACTAGGAGAGGGGCGAGAATAATGGCTTACTAATGAGAAAACACGAGCGTGGAATCAAGAAGACACGAGTAGGGGATGTGTTTGAAGCTGCTGGAGTGAGAGACGGAGGCGTGGGCACATATTTTATCAGTTGCGATTGCAGATATGTCGCGGTCGCGGTTTTTCGTTTCCACGTTCGTGGTTGCTGTGGTGATCAAAGTGGAGGTTGGATAATAGATGTTTGGTAATGAGAGGCTTCTATGGCTTCGAATCCGGCGTCTAGGGTAGATTTCAGCTGAGATTGGTGTTGTGTTGGTGATTTAGGGGAGAAAGAAGGTGTGAAAATGAAGGTTTGATAGTGGATGTCAGGTGTGATAATGAGGGGTAAAAGTGGATGGTGGATGAAGTGAAATGGTGAGTTGGGGGAGATGGTGAGGATGAAACTGGACGTTGAAGGTGAAATGGGAGGTGATGAGGTGCGTTGTTTTTATTGTGTGGGGAGTGTTAGGGTATAGTTTCATGAAGAAGGAGAAAGGGGTTTAAAGTGTCTCTGTTTTTTTTCTCTTTTTCCTTTTTTCATCTTTTTTTCTTTTTTTCTTCTTCAGATATTAAAGGACGATACTTTAGATACCAGGGGCTCGATTTTTTGTCTGAGTTGTCCTCAAACTCCATTTCATGCAGGTTAGTGAAAAATAAATGAAACTAACCTAATGTTGATGGTTGCCTCCTAAGAAGAGTCTTGATTAAAGTCGTTGGCTTGACTTGATGCCGAATAATGAGTCCTCGGTGTCGGGATCCTCTAGAAAAGTTTCTTCTATAACTTCCTTCTTGAGCCCTCATAGTAAGGTTTTAGCCTTTAACCATTGACTTCAAACACGTTGTGGCTATCCTTGTCAAACAAATCTACCGCTCCATGAGGGTAGACACGCCATGACATATGGTTAACTCCATCTCGATCTCAGCTTCCCATGAAAGAGTTGAAGGCGAGATTGATATAGAAGGACTTTGTTACAATCTATAAATTCCCTTCTCAAAGTATTCTTGTCATGCCAAGCCTTCACATTCTCTTTGTAAATCACTGCGTTTTCATACGCCTCCCTATGTATTTCCTCTAATTCATTATTTTGCAGCTTGCATAATTCTCCCACTTCATCAAATTGCATATTGAACTTTTGGACCGCTCACCATGCCTTGTGTCCCAGTTCCATTGGAAGATGTCATCTCTTACCAAAAATCAACCAGTAAGGATACATCCCAATGGGACTAATCCTTCCTATTTGGGACTAATATCTTGATTAGAATTCCTTTGATCCGCATGCTGGATACTTCATCTTGTCAATTGGTCTGAGGATGATAAGCGGTGAAGACTCTATGGGAGACACCATATTTCTTTAGGAGCGTGCTCACCATCTTGTTACAGAATTGAGTTCCTTTATCACTTATAAGAGCTTTAGGAATCCCAAACTGAGAAAATATATTCTCTTTCAAGAAACCTATTACCACTTTAGAGTCATCCGTCCTGGTGGATTTTTCTTCCACCCACTTGAAAATGTAGTCCACCGCAAGCAAGATATACAAGTACCCATGTGATCTAGGAAAGGGTCCCATGAAATCAATACCACAAACATCAAAAATCTCACAAAAGTTCAATGGTGCATGCGGCATCTCGTTCTTTCTAGAGATTTTTCTTATCCTTTGGCATCGATCATAGGCTTTACAAAAGGTGTAAGCATCCCGAAGGTGTGTGGCCATTCAAACCCTGCGTCCAATACTTTCCTAGCTATCTTATTAGCTCCAAAATGACCCTCGCGTGTATGACAATAACAAATGTTTAAGATAGATTGTACCTCATTATTCGAGAGACATTGTCTTATTAACTTGTCGACATAGTGCTTCCATAGGTATGGATAATCCCACACATAGTGTTTAGCTTCACTCTTGATCTTCTCTTTTTCACTGTAAACCCAAGGGTTTGGTTAATTCGTACAAATGTGACCCTACAAATGAGGGTAGAGTAAACAATGGTGTTTCCGGGTGTATAAATGGATAAGCATGCAGGTTTTCCAAACTATGTAAAAACGATCATAATAAAGCAACATGCAAGCAAGCAAGACAAGCTATACTGTCAAACCATACAATGCAATAAACAAACAAAACCATAGTGCGTCTGGGCATGGCCAAGCCCTTGAATGCTTCATGCTAATTCCTTCTTGTTGAGCTTCAAAGAGTCCTTGCATTCATCGGTGACATGACAGGAGCTTTGCCATCGAGAATCACGTTTCTCCCCTCCACCTTTGTCTTCTTCTCTGTTGATTTGAACTTGATCTTAACGGATGAAGTGTACTCCTCCACTCTGAACTCATCTCTTCCATACCCTGTAGAACAGACCAATACATCATCACTATCCTCATTCTTACAATTTGAATCCGTCGTAATAGGGCATACTTGTGTTACACTATAACCCTCACAAGGAAGCTTGTTCAACGACAAAAAAGTGTTATCCTCACCAAGTGTTTCACTCAAGTTCCCACTCTCAAATTGTGCTTCACTCAAATCATGTTGCATAGAAGATTTGTCCTTCATGTCTATATCCTTTGTTGCTTAGTTGTTGGGGGCAGTCGGAGGAGAAGTGCAATCTTTGTGCCATTGGTGACCAAGGAACCACCCACACATTTTGGTCCATCCCCACCCCTACCACTTCCCTTCATGTCTTTGGAACTCTTCTTTCCTTGATGCCAATGACATCATTCTTCTCCTTAAACGTGCAACAATCATCCACATGTCCAAATGAGAAACACCTCTTATAATACTTTGGTTTATTCTCTACAAGGAAAGAGCATTGAAGAGAATCTCCATCATCAAAGTATAAAGTAACTTTCCTCTTTATAAGAGTTATGAAGTTGATGTCCACCAAAACCCGAGCGTTTGAGCCTTGCTTCTTACTATCGGTCACGTGATCCATGAAAAGCAGCTTGCCCACATGAGAGGCAATTTGGCCAAGCACCTTCGGGATCCAAAAGGTCTTGGCAAGACCAAAGATGCGAACCCAAAGAGGGATGGTGGCAACGTCAAGGAGATTGAATGAGAACTTATTTGGAATGTGCTTGAGGATCATTGGCATGCCATGAATGAAGTGTGGACCGCCCTTGAGCACCTTGTCTTGATCTTCCTCTTTCTCGAATTGAAATATCAGCCATCCTTCTTCCACATGGTAATGAGACTTGACGTCCCAAGCCTTCATCATTTCATTGATCAAGAAATGGCCTAGATGATAGCCAACATATTGGCCAAGAGGAGAGCACCCCCACGCAGATATTTTTGAGACACCTTCAGTGATGTTGGTAGAAACATGGGGTGAAGTCGGAGGCATGTAGACCAGCTTGCCACCAAGACCCGAGTTCATGAATATCTTCTTTGATTTTATGGCCCGTGTATTAGGCATAGGATCACAGGCGCCGTCTGCATTAGTATATTTTTTGATGTCAAGGCACTAGTGCCAACATGTCCACCTTGGACCGAGAGGGCATGAGGAGGTGCATGAACCTTTGGATCTGGAGAAGATGCATTAACTGCGTGGGCATTATATGTGCGCACCTCATTAATTGTGTTCCATTAATTACATGTTGATCATTCACACCATTCACATCCTTGGAAACTTGAAAGATCTTCTCATTAACACCATTCACACCCCAACCACGTGCCATCAATGTGGGGGTGGGGGGTGCGCATCACACTTGAACTGAACCATCACCCCTTAATTTAATGTGCGATCATTGGGACTCCGAGCGTCATCAACGCATGCTAGAGTATTCACGCTTGCCTTGGATGCATGAACCAATAAAAGGCGAGGAGTTTGGACGCCACTGGTGGCAGATGAAGGGTTGGTGTCGGCCACCTTCATCGGAAACGGTGGAAACAAGGCCGGAAACTCTCCAAATTCACTACAATCTTCATCGGACAAGGCGTCATGACCATTCACTGCTTCCACTTTGTCTTCAACACCAAAGGACTCAGCCATCACCAAGCCCATGTTCATGGCATTGGCCTTGGCAGTCATGGATGCACTCAAAACACTAAACCGTCGCCACCATCTTAGAGGAAACACCCACATTGGCAGAACAAGGAATCCCTTCATACTCAATACTAAGAGAACCATCCTCTTTCTCCACACGCCACGTAATGGGACGTCGGACACCACTTTTTCCCCAACCAAGGATGAAACCTATCCTCGTCAAGAGCAGGAACATATAACAAATGAACACCACCATGATCCTTCGTCCCCATCTCATGCCAGGCAGTGGGAATGCGTTCGACAACCTTGTTTATGCCCAGATCTTTGACGCTCTGTGAAGGAGACGACGCATGCTTCTTCTTCTTGATTGGCTTCTCCATAAGCCCTTTAAAGCCGGCACACACCTAACAAGAACGGACTAGGGAGGTGATGTAGCTAAAACCTACCCGCAAGTCTACGTGATCAGTTGTAGTAGGCAAGTGTCGATCCCACAGAGACCAATGTTATATCCATTGAAACAACTAGTAGTGTGCTAGGTCAAAAATATGTGATAATGGGAAAATATGTACTTATTAACAACTAAGAAAACAAATAAAGAGATGGAAGATATATGGAATAAATGTGTCTAAGGTTAAGGATTACCAAGACAATGCTTCAATAGATAAAATCAAAATCTGCCTGAATCTGGTTTAATATTGAATTTAAGTCATGTAGGGTAATTCACTAACTCCTTTAAGATGATAGTAAATGTGTCTAAACTAAACTAGTAATCTCTGTTGCGCAGAGCTAATCTCATTCAAACCCATTACGCATATAGAGTCTCGGTATACAGTAAAATAACATCCGCTATCGCGCTCCGCTAAATCAACATAAACATAAAACATATATGTTGACTTAGTCTCCACAAGAGTATTTAAGTTGCTCTCGCACAAATAACACTCAAGTTTAATTCCTAGGATTCTGGTAAAAGCTATCACCTTTCAGTCTCAAACCTCTACCTGATTACCTATTATCGTTATCACTTTTCTGTCTAAAACTCTAATAGGATCCAATTAGCCTAAGCTAAAATGGGCATAAATTATTTAGGAATGAATCAATAATATTTCATTTCAGACAAAATGATATTTCTATCTAAATCTGCATTAATTAGATCACCATAACCATAGAAATAGGAATTTAGCATGATCGAATACATGACCAATAGATTTAAACTAACTAAAAAAATATATGGACTATGCAATAGAGACAAGAAAACCCAATCTAAATAAAAGATAATAACCCAAGTTGATAGAGACTAGAACTATAATACCGATCTTCGAATCAAACTAGCATAAAAACTCCGTCTTGAAGTTCAATCTTGTGTTGTACAAAGATGGATGACTTTGTTCTCTCTAAAAACAAAATTTGATCCCCAAAAAACTCTCCCAGAATAATCAAGACCAAAACTCCCTCAATCCTTCCTCTCATTTACTACATAACCCCCCAAATTCCAATAACATCTCTTATTTTCATTAACTTGCAATCCACTCCTTCCAACTTGTCATGGACCGGCCCACCTTAATCAATATTCTTGAACTTCAATTCCAGCTCTAGTCCAATTTGCTCCGTGCCAAGCGGTTCCAGAGTCTTATATTAATTTCGCCAAAAATACCTAAAATACAAAAACCACGAGCGTAGATTCCGAAAACAAGATAATGCAAAATTAAATATAAAATATATAAAATATGCATGCAAATGTCCTAAACTAAGATGCAACAAGACTCCTAAAATATGTACAAAATGGACATTACCAATAGGGTTACCAGAAACAAAGGCAAGAATCTGAAAAGTTGAGCGGAGAAATCAGACCGTCGGCAGACAAACGGGTTGATGGCGATTTGTTGGGTTACCACCATGAGGGAGGATCAAGGATCTCGTGAGGAGAAACCTTGTAGGAGCAATTCGGAAAAGGAGGGAATAGGCGTCGGAGGTTTCCAAGGGAAAAAAGAGAGTTTTTTTCCTTTCTAAAGTCAATTTTTTGATAAATGGTTGCTTACTTGATCTTCTCTTCCTGTTCCTTGGCGTAGTTGTGTGGGAATTCCTCTCGAACCAATAATTGACCAAATGAGTGTACCAAGTATTGAGGACTCTGTGGGCTAGAAGTTTTGTTTCAAGGTCTAGAGGAAGAGCTTCTAAAGTAACGTGTATGTGGTTGCCGGAATTAATGGGCTCATTGAGTTCAGAGACGAGAAAGGATGCAAACTCCAGCGGACGCGCTGAGTTCAAAGACACGGTTGCGGAATTTCCTATCCGCGGTCATGGAATTCCCTCATAAGAAAATATAGACACCATCTATTGAACCGTGATCGCGGTTTTTGTAATGCACGGTCGCGGCATTTTCACCAGTAGAAATATCAAAGAATGTATCATCAGGAAAATCACCTAGAGTGTGTTCAAATGATTCTCCGCCTTCATGAACAATCCGACTGAGGTGATAAGTAACTAGATTATTCGTTCATTTCTTGTCCAGTATCTCTACCTCAAATTCGCTCAACTTAAGGATCCATCAGATGAGCCTCCGCTTAGATTCCTTTTTCGACATGAGATAACGAAGCGATGCATGATCTGTGTGGGCAATTACTTTGGTTCCTAGCAAGTATTGTCTGAATTTATCTAGGACATACACCACAACCATGAATTCTTTCTTGGTGGTGGAGTAGTTTTGTTGGGCACCATTCAAGGTCATGGAGGCATAGTAGATCACATTCATTGCTCACCCATTCTTCTTCCCTAGCACAACACCTACAACATAATCAATGGTATCACATACAATCTCAAAAGGAATATACCAGCATGGAGCCTTAATGATAGGCGAGTTGACGAGGTGAGACTTCAACGTGTCAAAAGCTTGTATGCACTCGTTTGTAAGCTCAAATGTCACCTCCTTCTTCAATAGCTTGCACAAAGGGGATGAGATCTTCAAAAAATCCCTGATAAACCGCTTATAGAAACCTGCATGGCCTAATAAGGAACACACCTTCACACGCATTATTAGGATAAGGCAGAGATTGAATGACATCAACCTTTACCTTATCGACCTCAATACTTCTGGCTGACAAAATATGACCCAAGACAATACCTTTATCCACCAGAAAATGACACTTCTAAGAGTTAAGGACCAACTTGGTCTCTACACATCTTTGAAGCACAAGTGCCAGATGGTCCAGGCATGAGTCAAAGTTATCCTCATGTATTGTGAAGTCATCCATAAACACCTAAATTAAATTCTCAATTTACTCAGAGAAGATGCTTACCATACATCGTTGAAAAGTATCGGATGTGTTACAAAGACCAATGGCACTCTATGGTATGCATAAGTACCAAAAGGGCATGTAAAGGTAGTCTTCTCTTGGTCCTATGGCGCAATGGCCACCTGAAAATAATCTGATTATCCATCCAGCAAACAATAATAGGGCAACCAGTAAGTCGCTCAAGCATCTGATCAATAAAGGGTAGCAGGAAATGGTCTTTCCGGGTTACCGCATTCCGCTTACGGTAATCAATGCATATTCTCCAACCTGTTTGAGATCTAGTAGGAACCAACTTGCCATGTTGATTCTCCACCACTACAATACCTCCCTTCTTAGGGACAACTTGTGTAGGACTCGCCCATTGGTTGTCGGAAATAGGGAATATCATATTTGCTTGAAGAAGTTTCAGCACTTCCTTCTTCACCACCTCTATCATAGGTGGATTAAGTCTTCTCCGAGGTTGTCTAGATGACTTGGATCCTTCTTCTAGGAGGATT
Organism: Phyllobates terribilis; assembly: GCF_046119375.1. NCBI lineage: Eukaryota > Metazoa > Chordata > Amphibia > Anura > Dendrobatidae > Phyllobates > Phyllobates terribilis. The sequence continues at coordinate 17,142 of NW_027367645.1, forward strand.
TCTTTCATCCATATTGAGTTACTAATACCTTTAATATCTGCAATTGTCCATTCCAGGGCGATCATGTTATATTTAAGAACTACCACTAGCTTGTTTTCATGGTCCTTCAATAGCTTGCTAGATATGATGACAGGGAGTGTGTCATTGTCCCTAGGAGAACATACTTCAAGTGCTTTAGTAGCTATTTAAGCTCAATCACTAGTGCTTGCTAAACACAAGGGAGGATCTTCTTGCTCTTCAAAGTCAGTAAGCTGAGTTGACTGACTGAAAACTTCCCAGAGTTGTCCAACTGCACTAGTACTTGATGTATATTAGATGATAAAGCTAAATATATCTGAGACGGGTTCACCAAACTATTACCTAATGCAAATCGATGTTCATTGATAATGCGTGTTTGCCCGGTCGCTTTATAAGTGAACAAACACGGCTATGCAAAATAGAGTTCTATAAACTCTTAAAACGAATCAACTAAACAACCCACGAGTAGTCTAGCTGAAGTACGAGTCAAATCCATGGGAGGTATAAGTACTTGATAATTATAATCAATGTCAATATAAAGTAACCAATCACAAGAATGTGTGTCTTGTCAGGACAAGACACGCAAGTGACAAAGAACAAGAAGGGGGTTTCAAGAACAGAAATACACGAACAAAGGCAAAAAGAAGAAGAAAAAAATTAATGCAAACAATCCAATGAAGCACTTAACCAAATCAATTCACATTCCGCAGACAATTTGATCCTAGAAATTCATCCAATACCAAACATTGCAATTGAGTTCCTATTCCTATACTAAATTAACTAGCATTCCCGACCAGAATCTACTAATCCTATCCTAATTATTCAACCAAAACGACCATCTATGATTCAAACTAAATAAGGCATTAATGTAAGGAACACTAGGATACAGAAATAGCAAGTGTCGCTATCCTCTAGTTCAATTCTCTACATCCAAAGTCCTAGTTCAACCAGAATCAGGCAGAATGCTTGCTTCAAAGTAATAGACTATGACAACTGCCAATAATCCACCCTATAGCCTTATGACTAACTAATCCAATCCTAAATGATGAATCTAGGATCCAACTAAATCCAATCAACAATACAGATCAAGATGAAAAGAACACATCAATAATGCAATAGGCAAGGGATAGTCAATCTCACATCATAATCACACTAGAAACATCATAATTTGGCTAAGCTTGAAATCTTAGCCAATAGTCATCTTGCAGAACAATGGAGAAATCTCTAAATTCTCACAAAAGGATAACAGGAGACAAAGGGAAAAAAAAAAGAGAAGAGGAGAAGAAACCCTAATTATTTTCCTTGAATACTAAAACCCTAAAACTAATGCAAACTAATAAAGTCTTCTCGGCTCAAACTTACAAAGGAAATACCGGCCCAACAAGGAACAACCGTCCATCTTGCAAAGGAATTCTCGGCCGAACTAACAACCAAAATCGGCGAGAGTCTAAGGTTACCGGCGGGCGCCGCCGAGGTAATTTCAGGATTTGCGACATTGTAGAAAAATTATAAAAGCTTTGGACTCCGAACTCCAATTACGCTCATCTTTTTAAGGTAGAAACCAAAATTCAAGATATAACTCCTAAACTTGTAATCACTTCATTTGGAAATTAGATCAGATAGAAACAGCCATTTGTAATAAGTACAGTGTTGTACAACTTGGATCCTTTACTAGGTCTTCAACTCTTCGTCTTCGGCTTCAGTCTTGATCTTCACTTGAACTCTTCAAAGACTCGGAAGCCTTATAATCACTCTAAATAACTTGATATTGAATATTTCATTTAAAATCATCAATGTATCTAGATGTGCACTAATTTAGCTCATATTGCACAAAAATACCGCCAATTCTTGCACCATAGACGCATTGTAGACATGTCCATCAACTTCTCCCACACTTAAACTCTACTCGTCTCAAGTGGAATCAGGTTACCACTTCACCAAGTCCAAAGTCATCAACAAGAACATGAATGCAATATTCTGAACTCAACCTAAACTCCACTAAATCATCACATCATCAAATATCATCAAATCTCAATCATACTCAACCACCAACTCCTAGGAAATATCTTCATAGCTCAGAAACAACAATATGCATCAAAAAATATGAGAAAAATCTAACCTAGACTACACCATGCCATCATTAAATGTGCACCACAGCGCCATAATAATGTCACTATCTTCACTCCCTCACACTTCAACACAACCAAATCCTAAATATACAATAAAGTTCCCTAACCACAACAAAATGAATGGAATACAACTAACTTCCTTATACAAACTCAAAATAAAAGTGAACTCATAGATACTACACCTTATCGCTCCAAGTGAATACCTACCCAAAAACACTCCTATACTTCGTACACTTATGTCTCTGTTCCAGGTAAAATCAAACATCCTAAGACACTCTATTCCTTTTCACTCCAATTCTTGCTTAGACACCCTTTCGGATTTTCACCTAACACTCTCATAAAAAATGTGCTCATGAACCTCATTATCACTCTGAATCTTGTTTTTGCCAGTCTTATTGCTAGCAACATTACCTGCTTATTACCTGAGCCGTCCTTTTGGGTTTTCAACCCATCCCATTATTTAATTTTTTGGCTTTATTAATCTTTATGCTCTTTCAATTTTTACAAAATTACAAAGATGATAGGTAGAATACCGAACTCCTTCCCCACACTTAAAGTAGACATTGTCCTTAATGTATCGACATGATAGATAAGCGAAAAAAGGGAGAGAACCCAAAGATCTGGTGAAACTCTTGATGGAAGGAAACTTAGAAATGCCCCTCTTCGTCTTTAACGGAATCTTGTGGTTGCAATGGTTTATTAAAGGGTGATATGCACAAGCAATGAATCGTCGAAGATGAAATCCGACTCAACATAGTGTAGGCGTGGAAAAGGGTGAAAATGGTGGAAATTGGATATCTAGATGAGTTGCGGTATCACGAATTGGTTTGTCCTTGAGTAGTATTGGACAACAATGGAACTCGCCGGTCTTCAAGATGGTTTTCGATGATGAAACCTCACAATTACTAAATTCTCACATCTCTACATTCTATTTTTTCTTCTAGGGGGATTCCCTTTCAATTTTTACTCTAGGATCTCTTTCTTTAATACCATCACTCCATCGATTCTTGTAGCTAACATATATCTCGTGTCTTCGCTTAAATACTTTTCACTTTTTTCTTTACCCTCAAATTCTTTTAAAACCGCTCATTTCTTTTCCTCGTGAAACCTCACATAGTCACTAGGTTTCAAAAAGAAATGCAAGAGATCAGGAATTCTACCTAGGAGTTTGGGTACCGAATCATAATAGAATAGCTCGACCAAAAGACTCTACGACTCTATGACTCAAAACAAACCAAGATAACTAGAAAATAGGGAAATAAAAAATGCCTACATTGGGTTGCCTCCCGATAAGCGCTTTATTTAACATCATGGATCGACGTCATTAATCTTATCATCCCTGGTCAATTGGGATCTTGACTTTCCATGCCAACCTCTTCTCTGGAGCCCCAGGCTTGTACTTATTATTGTGTTTCATTGGGCTTGTGTCGGTAAGCTTCGGATGTAGTGTAATAACATACTTGTGAATCCCGAGTAAAACATCATTATTTGGCTCATCGTGTATCGTATCAACATTAAGCTCATGTTGGTAGAACCGGCAGCGGGCGCGGCTAGGAGAGAGGCGGTGTCGGTCAAAAGAGTCTTGAATACGAATCTGGGGACCTGGACCGTCGATGGTTGTCTGGGGTTTTGAGGCGGGCGCAGATCAAAATCATCTTGAATCATAAGGCTTGGCAATGGGCACGGCAGGGCAAGGGGTGAGCGGTGATGATGGATTTTCTCACGAGGCACATGCCTCGGCAGCAGGCACGGCTGGAGGGCAAGCGGGTGTCGGGCGGTGATCAGGTTTCCAGAGGGGCGGGTGCCGAAGGCCTGGAGGCGGGTGCCTCTGAGATGAAAGTTCTCTCGTTCAATATATTGGATAGGCAGTAGGGCGATGGAGGATATGGGGCAGGCACCGCCGTGAGAAACACCTTCGGGATTTTTCAAAAGACGCTCGATCTCATCAACATCCTTCATGTAGTCATACTCATCAGGTCTAGATATAAGTACTTTATAATCATAATCAATGTCAATCTCTAAAGCAACCAATCACAAGACTGCGTGTCTTGTCGGGACAAGCACTCAAGTGACAAATAAGAAAAAGGGGGTTTCAATAATGGAAACACACGAACAAAGGGAAAAAAAGAAAACAACAAAGTAATGAAAAGAATCCATTGAGTAAGCACTTAATCAAATCAATCCATCTCTAGTAGACAAGTTGATCCTAGAAATTCATCCAATACCAAACATTCCAAATGAGTTCCTATTCTTATACTAAATTAACTAGCATTACTGATCGGGATCTACTAATCCTATCCTAACTAGTTAACCACGACGACCGTCTAAGATTGAAACTAAAGGAGGCATTAACATAAGGAACACCAGGATTCAGAAATAACAAGTGACGCTAGCCTATAGTTCAATCTCTATATCCTAAGTCCTAATTTAACCCGAATTAGGCAGAATGCTTGCTTTAAGCAAATAGACTAATATACTACCAATAATCCACCCTAGACTTATGAATAACTAATCCAATACTTGGTGATGAATCTAGAATCCAACTAATAATCTAGTCAACAATTAAGATTCAGATAAAAAGAACACATCAATAATGCAATAGGTAAGGGATAGAAAATCACACAACATAATCAAATTTGAAACTTCATAATCTAGCTAATCATGATAGCTTATCCCATTGTCATCATCCACGAAAATGGAGAAATCTTCAAATTCTCCCAAAGGGAGAAAAAGAGGATAAGGGAAAAAGAAGAGAGAAGTTGAGAAGAAACCCTAATTATTTTCCTTAAATACTAAAACCCTAAAACTAATGCAAACTAATAACGTCTTCTCGGCCCAGACTTGCAAAGGCAACCATCGTCCCAGCAAGGAACAACTGTCCAACTTGCAAAGGAATTTTTGGCCGAACTAACAACCAAAATTTACGTGCGCCTAAAGTTTCCGGCAGGCGCCGCCGAGGCAATTTCAGCATCTGCAAGGTTGTAGCAAAAACATCATAACTTTTTACTCCGAACTCCGGTTACGCTCATCTTTTGAGGGTTGAAACTAGACTTCAAGATATAACTTCTCAACTTAAAATCAGTACATTAATGAATTGCATCAGATAGAAATATCCATTTGAACCCAGTAAAGTGCCCTACAAGTCGCATCCTTGACTCTGTCTTCAACTCTTCGTCTTCGGCTTCGGTCTTGATCTTCTCTTGAAATATTCAAATCCTTGGAGGTCTTCCTAGTAAAAAAATACTATCTAATTCTTGCACCATAGATGCATCATAGACGTGTCAATAAAACCCCCACACTTAAACTCTACTCGTCTCAAGTGGAATCAGGCTACCACTTCATAGAAAATGAAAACCATGTCGAACTCCAAGTGCAAAGTCACCAACAATAACATGAACACAATATGATCAACTCAACCTAAACTCCAACGAATCATCACATCATTAAATATCATCAAATCTCAATCATACTCAACCACCAATTCCTAGGAAAAATCTGCATAAGTCAACAACACCAATATGCATCAAACACCATGAAAACAAATCTAACCTAGACTACTTTATACCATCATCAAATGTTCACCACAATGACATAATAACTTTAAAATCTCCACTCCCATACACTTTAACACAATCAAGTCCTAAATATACAATAAAGTTTCTCAGCCACAACAAAATGAATGGAACGCGACAAACCTCCTTCTACAAGGTCAAGATGAAAGTGAACTCATAGATACTACACCTTATCGCTCCATGTGAAAACCTACCTGAAAACACTCCTATACTCTGTGCACTTATGTCTTTGTGCCAGGTAAAATCGAACATCCTAAGACACTTAATTCGTTTCAACGCCAATTTTTTACGTTTGCTAAATTGGATTGAAGAGCATGACAAATTGGATTGAAGAGCATGATAAATCAAACATCCAAAGACACTTAATTCTTTTTTATTTACGTCTGCTAAATTGGATTGAAGAGCATTGACGCATTGAGTAAGTTTCTCCAACATCGCTTCAATCTTATCAAAATGAATCAGGCTTAGTGCTTTTGGTTGAAGGGTAGATTTCAGCTTTTAGCGTCGCACGTCCTCTTTCAAAATTGAAAATTCTGCTTGATCAACATGTGAAACACCGGAAAACATCCCTCTTTGTTCTTATTCAAAAGTGCATCTCGGCTCCAAATAATGAGCTCTTCAGGACTCAAGAGTACAATGAGACATCGCAAAGTCCTAAAGCATGATTGAAAGTGAATCCCTAAAAAGAAAAACACTCACAAAAACTATCACTAACAAGGGTGTGAGTCATCAGATAGACTCACATAAAAATTGACAATATAAATCAAGTAAATTGCCTCCCTGGAAATGGCGCCAATTTGATAACACATGTTTTCCCGATCGTTTCATAGGCGAACAAACACGGCTATGCAAAGTAGAGTTGTTTAAACTCTTAAACCAAATAAACTAAACAACCCAAGGGTAGTCTAGCGGAAGTACGAGTCGAATCCACATGAGGTATAAGTACTTGACAATTAGAATCAATGTCAATCTCTAAGGTAACCAATCACAAGAATGTGTGTCTTGTCAGGATACGCACTCAAGTGACAAAGAACAAGAAGAGGGTTTCAAGAACAGAAACACACAAACAAAGGGAAAAGGAAAAGAACAAAGGATCCAATGAGTAAGCACTTAAGCAGACAATTTGATCCTAGAAATTCATTAAATACCAGACATTGCAATTGGGTTCCTATTCCTATACTAAAGTAACTAGGATCCCCGATCGTGATCTACTAATCCTATCCCAATTAGTTAACCATGACAACCGTCTATGATTCAAACTAAAGGAGAAATTAATGTAAGGAACACCGGGATACAGAAATAGCAAGCGCCGCTATCCTATAGTTCAATTCTCTACATCCAAAGTCCTAATTCAACCTGAATCAAGAAAATGCTTGTTTCAAATGAATAGACTACGACAAGCCCCAATAATCTACCCTAGCCTTATGAATAACTAATCCAATACTTTGTGATCAACCCAGAATCTAACTAATAATCCAATCAACAGTTTAGGTCAAGATGAAAAGAACACATCAATAATTCAATATGTAAGGAATAGAAAATCTCACAACATAATCAAACTAGAAACTTCATAATCTTACTAAGCTTGAAAGTTTAGCCCATAGTCATCTTGCACAATAATGGAAAAATCTCCAAATTCTCCCAAAGGGAGAAAAGGAGGCAAAGGGAAAAAGAAGAGAGAAGAGAAGAAGAAACCCTAATAATTTTTCTTAAATACTAAAACTCTAAAACTAATGCAAACTAACAAAGTCTTCTCGTCCCAAACTTGCAAAGGAAACACCGGCCCAACAAGGAACAACAGTCCAACTTGCAAAGGAATTCTCGGCCAGCCCAACAAGGGCACCTAAGGTTTACCGGCGGGCGCCGCCAAGGCAATTTAAGCATCTACGACATTGTAGAATAAACATCATCACGTTTGACTCCGAACTCCAATTATGCTCATATTTTGAGTGAATAAACTAAACTTCATGATGTAACTTCTCAACTTAGAATCACATAATTTGGACATAGGATTGGATAGAAATATCCATTTTAACCCAGTATAATGTTCTACAACTCACATCCCTGATCGGTCTTCAACTCTTCGTCTTCAGTCTTGATCTTCACTTGAAATATTCAAAATACTTTAAAGTCTTCTAATCATTCTAACTGACTTGATATTTCACATTTCATGTAGAATCATCAATGTATCCAAATGTGCACTAATATAGCTCATATAGTACACAAATACCGTCTAGTTCTTGCACCATAGACTCCGTTGTAGACGTGTCCATCAATCATCCTTACCACAAACATCAAAAGTGTCTTGAACAATAGACTCGATCACATCTATGGAGAGAACAACAGCAGTATTGAATGGGTGCTTCATAGCCTCGTAAATATTAAAGCATCTCCCACATTGAAATCAAGAGTAATATATCCACTGGCTAAATCGATCTTTGTATTTCCCCTTCTCATGAATGACCTACCTAGCAGTAAGGGTGCAGCTTTACCATCATGCTCAATATCCATAACGAAGAAATAAGCAGGAAATATGAGAGTATCAATCATAACCAAGACATATTCAACCACCCCCTTTAGGTAGACTGTAGATCTATCAGCCACTTGAATAACTATACCAGTTTCATGCAAGGACCCAAACCGAGAAGCTTGTAGAGAGAATAGGTTAAGACATTAATGCATGCTCCCAGATCGAGCATGGATTTTGAAAACTTTGTCTCACCTATCACACAAGGAATACTCACCATCCTGGGGTCACTGCACTTCTTAGGCGTGCGTTTTTTAAACACTGCGGAGGCGCATTCACTGGACTTTATCTTCTTATTTCCCTCCAATTTCTTATTCCTCTTAACGGTGCAGATTTCTTTCAAAAACTTAGCGTATTTGGGAATAATTTGGACAAGTTTGAGCAGAGGGATATTTACTTCACATTTGATGAAGGTTTCAAACAGTTCTTGTCATTATCAGGCCTTCTTGTATCTTTCAGCACATTAGGAAAGGGTGCAGGGGGATGTTTAGAACCGAGAGGTGGAAACTTAGGACGAACATAGTTATCTTGTCTCAGTTTGAAATCACATCAATCTTCATACTCCCCATCTTCTTCAGCAGGTATGGACTTAGGTGTTATTAGTCTCAAAGTAAAATCGACGGGCTCGGTTTTCTGAAAGAACGGGCACGTCGCTACCATGATCGCGGTCTTTGGATTCGCGGTCACGGTTTTCATCCTCGAGGATTCTTTGTCAAAATCATTTCCGGGGCCGTGGAAATCTCAGGCTATGGTTGCGGTTGTCTCATCTGTCGTATCATCTCCCTCGAACTCAGATTTATACATTTCAACATCAGAGTTTGTACCCAATTGTTTATCGTTTCTTAATGTAACAACATTAAGATTCTCCCTTGGACTCACTACTATTTGAGACGGTAGAGAATTTGAGTTCTACTCGTTGAAGTTACTGATTACCTCAGCCAGTTGCCCAACCTGCTTCTCAAAGTTCCTAATGCTTGACTCATTGGTCTGCACATGGTTTGCGAAGTTTTTAGTCAATATATCCAACCTCTCATCAGTGGACCTCTGGGTATTAGGGTGTGGATCTTGGTGACGCGGTTGATAATGAGGTCGATATTGAGGTTGTTGTTGAACCTATGCTTGTTTACCCCATCTAGAGTTAGAGTGATCATTGTACCTCTTGCTAGAATTATTGGCTTGAGGATCAATCCGAGGATGTTGAGGCCCATAGCCTCCAGCAGCATGAACTTCGACAATAGTATCATCTTGCAGTTCAGGACAAGAATCAATAGGGTGGAAAAGGTCAGCATAAATTGCACATGCTTTCACCTGCTGGTTCCTAATTTTGCAGTGCTAAACCCTTGATCAAACTTCAGTTTAGCAATCTCATTAACCATACTTGAGTTTTCAAAGCTCGTAGCATTGTCTCCCTTTCTAGTGTAGGTTACTAGGCTAAAGTCATCGTGCCTAAGTCAAAGAATTACCGAACTCACCCTATAGAGTATAGTGGAAGTAGGGATCATATCCAAGGGAGTTAGATCATCCGTTTTAAGCTTATGTGTGATTAACTATTATGGTTTGGGGGGTTGTCACAAGTAACACAAGTAGGCAAACACGAGAAATAAGGAATATGAATTAAAATATTCACTCATCAGATTGCAGCATAATAGATAGGTAGTTGATCCTAGATTCCTAACACCTTACATTCATACATTCAATTAGTAGTCCTAAACCTTGTTCTTATAAAGTAACTAGAGAAATTGTTCTTATTCTCATCTTTGCAAGAGAATCAAAAGTCTAAAACCTAGAGAAATTGTTCTTATTCTCTCCCAAAAAAGAACAACCGAAACTAACATCAAAGCCCATAAAAGAGGAAACAGTTACAACGATTTCCAGATTTGGGAGTTACAGCGCATGCGCGACCGCGGTCGGTTGACCGCGACCGAGGTTTAGGTTCTGCAGTCTTTTCTTTGTTCTTTTGCGTCTTCATCTTCACTTCATTGTCTTTTGTCCCGATGCTTCATGTGCTTCATTTAACAACTAAATGCCTCCGAAATGCACTTATAATCACCTAATAACCACTCTTGTCACCATACGGGATTGCGCCTATCAAATTCCCCCACAGTTAGACCTTGCTTGTCCTCGAGTAAGAAAAAGAATGCTAACTCCTCCATGAATCACCAAGGTTTCAATGTGAATGGACGAACTTGATAGCAGCAACTATCATCAACTCCTCATCTCTAAAATACCTGCGCTCATCGTAGCAAAGACTCCAACCCCAAAAAGACACTAACAAACAGAAAAGAAACATGACCGAATCTAACCTAAATGCATGTTATCGACATCCTTATACTTGATCCATATGTATCCCAAGAAAGTACATCACAGTGAATCTTAAGAATATGCAACGGTTGTTTCAATCCAAGTGACATATGAATGATAAAGATGGTAAGTTAAACAAAAGACACCTTCCTTCCTAACATACTTTTTTCAATGACAACAAAGCAAATGTTCCTCAACTCAATAAATCAACATGGTAAAAGAGCAAGTCACTCAAATACATATCTTAACCTTGAATGCTAATCACCATAGGCTTGCAAACACATCTAAATCTAAACTTCTAGGCACGATGCAAAATATTATCAAGAGACGTACAAGAAGTATCACAATTTTAGGCCCGTCCATTTTACGGTTCAGGCCTATTCATGAAACTTTGTAACGCGGACATATAGGATCAAACCTGGAGTGATATTTCACACCACGGAGATCGCGTGTTCATCTGGAAATCATGAAGACTCGAACCCGGAGTGATCTTTCACACTTCGGAGATCGCACACTCGCACAATTGTTGCGCTAGAAGTACTCTTTTTTAGCTCTTATTTTCTATGAGATAAATTAACGACTCATAAAAATGTCAAGCATAATAACCCTAAATTTGGAAAGAGATTCAGAAGCAAGTTCTAAAGACAACAAGCAAGGAGAAACACACACATATGAGGACTTATGCAATTGTAGAGTATCGGTCCAAATGCAATCCAATCAAAGTCCACATGCTAAAGTAAATGTCAAAAGTTTAAAAAACCATATCATCATCATAACACACTTGCAATATCAACTACCAAAGCATAGTAAAAGATCCAATGTACATGCACCATTATAAGAATCCATAAAAAATCAAGTAAGAAATTCGACAACCGACACACAAAAACAAACAATAACACACAAAAACAACCTACATGCAATGTAGATAACTAATTCCATCCCCACACTTGAAACGGGCATTGTCCTCAATGCAGCAAAAGAGGACTCATGATAAAGAGGGAAGGGGAAAAGTAGGCAAACCTCACACCCTTGGGTTGCCTCCTGAGCAGCGCCTTTGTTTATAGTCGTTGGCTCGACTTCCGTCATATCATCCATACTCTATTGGTCCCCTTGGAACCTCCGCTCTCATAAGCATGTCCTTGAACCAGCTATGGAAAGGTTTGAAACTTATACCATTGAATTCCTTGACTCCTCATATGGTTTAACCTTTTTTTCTTCTCTCCTCCACACTTAGACTTAGCAGGGGGACGTTTAGGCTCTTTCTTCATAACCTGCACAACAGCACTAGCAGGTACCTTGCCCTGTGGGGTCAAAAGGTGGGGCTATTGCCCAAAATATTGGTAAATATTTCATCAGAGATCATTATCGGGTGGTTCAGCCCCTTTATCAATTAAGTTAACCTCAAGAGTCTCCTAAGCTAGAACTTCACTCATGTCAGTAAACATAGTGAGGTTCAGCTGCGGTGAATCGACTAAGTTGTTCTCTACAACAGATTCCAACTCATCCAAACCATACATATCAAAAGTTTCTTGTACAATAGGGTCAATCACATCAATAGAGAACATAGAATTGGCATCACTTGGGTGCTTCATAGCATCATAAATATCATATCTAACAACTTCCCCATCAAACTCAAAAGTGAGTGAACCACTAGCAAAGTCGATTTTAGTGTTGGCGGTTTTCATGAAAGGTCTCCCTAATAGAATAAGGGCATCTTTATTATCATTCTCCATGTCTTAAACAAAGAAATCCACAGGAAAAGTGAGATCATCAACCATAACCAACACATCTTCAAGTATCCCTTTCGGGTAAACTGTTGACTTATCGGCCAGTTGAATCACAATCCCTATTTCATTCCGGGGTCCTAGTCCAAGCAACTTATACAATGAGTAAGGAAAGACATTAATAGAAGAACCTAGATATAGAATGTCACTACCAATCTTAGTCTCACCAATGACACAAGGAATGCTTACCATATCCGGATCACTTCACTTCTTATCCATCTTTTGTTGGAACACCGCAGAGACTCTTTTGCTCACTTGCACCTTCTTCTTTCCCTTAAGCTTTTTCTTCCTCTAGATATTGCATAGTTTCTTCAAGATTTTGGCATAACGAGGAATACTTTTAACCTGTTTATTCAATGGAATGTTTACCTCACACTTGCTAAACATCTCGAATAGTTCCTTATCATCTACCGGCCTTCTTGTGTCCTTAAGAGCTTCCAAAAAGGGTGTGGGGGGAGGCTTCTCGGAATAAAGGGAGGGAAAATTAGGCCTCACATAGTTCTCTTGTCGAAGGTGGAAGTCTCCCTGATCCTCGTATTCATCCTCCTCTTTGTTTAACTTCTCTTTAGTTTTCCCTCTAGAGTCTAAGGCGCGACCGCGGTACCCTTGGCTGTGACCGCATGGCGGTGATTCATTTTCTCCAGATTTTTCGTAAATCTGAGGCATGACCGCGGTCCACTGACAGCGACAGTGGATTTTTCTCTGTTTGCTCTGTTCCAGATTTTCCCTACTCAGCTAGGGCGTGTTACCGCACACTTTTCCGCTCCTCAAATGTACAACATTAACATGTTCTCTTGGACTTACCACAGTTTGAGATGGCAAATGCTTCGAAGTTTGTTGATTCTGACTAGACATTGCCATGGTCAATTGACCGATTTGTTTCTCAATGCTCTTGATGCTTGACTCGGTCTTTTAAACATGAGTCGTGAAGTGTTGAGTCAAGGATTTCAGCACATCTCCAGTTGATGGAGCTTGAGGTCTATTGGGCTGGTAAGGGGCTCGGTCTTGGTTACTCTACTGATCTTGATTGTATTATTGTCCTCCGAATTGATTCCCATATTGGAACCCAGCATGATCGTTCCATATTTGTTTAAATTTGTTGGTTTGATTGTCAAACAGAGGTCTAGGAGGTCTATAACATCCCACAGCATAGACTTCAGCGATGGTTGGATAATGCACTCGAGGGCAAGTGTTAGTGGGATGAGATGGATCAGCACATACACCACAAACTCTTTTCGGTTGATCTCTACCGTTCAGCGCAAAACCCTTGATCATGCTCTTCAGCTCAGCAATCTCATTGGCAATACTTGGATTTACAGATATTACATCATTAGCTCCTTTCCTCGTGTACGTTCAGCCAAAGCTTTTTGTTCCATCATCGCTTTCATTTATTCTGCTCATCGCTAAGACAGGGGTTAGGTTCAAGACACCACCGTTACAAGAAGCATCTATGAATCTCCTCTCTTGATCTAGTAACCCATTGTAGAGGAGAATTACTTGCTCCTTATCATCAAACCCTTGAAACGGGAAACTAGCACACAATCTCATAAAGCGTTTACAGTAATCATATAGCGTTTCTTCATCTACTTGCTCTACATTAGCAATATCTCTCTTCAAGGCATTCGCCTTCTTGATGGGGAAGTACTTGTCAAGAAAGGCCTTGTGCAGCTCGGCCCAAATACCAGTAGTTCCCACCGGCAGATGATAATAATAGCTTCTAGCAGTGTCGTTCAATGTAAAACCAAAGGCCCTCATCTTGAATTGCTCCTTTGTGACGCTTCCTGGCTTACTACACATGTAAATGTCATGGAGTTCACTCAAGTGCATGATCGGATCTTTGCCATCCAATCCATGATACTTTGGGAGAAGATTGATGACACCGGATTTTATCTCATAAGAAACGCCTTGTCCCAAGGGAGGTACAGTAACCACCATGGGCTGTTGAATGAGGTCGGGAGCTGTAAGCTCCCGGAGTGTGCGGGAAGCCATGTTCATAAGAACAATATTGTGCACAGCAACTCGTAGGTTCCTGTGAAATGTCTGATTGATTTTTGGACCAGGGTCAACCAAATAGAAATCAGTAGTACGGGTGTGGACCATAAGATAGATCGACACCAAGGTTAATCACACAAAAAGTATTAAACAGAAATTTTGCCTCTCTGACAACGCCGCCAAATTTGACTAGGCTAAAGTCGTCGAGCCTAAGTCAAAGAATTACCGAACTCACACTATAGAGTATAGTGGAAGTAGGGATCGTGTCCAAGGGAGTTAGATCATACGTTTTAAGCTTATGTGTGATTAACTAATATGGTTTGGGGGGGTTTTCACAAGTAACACAAGTAGGCAAACACGAGAAATAAGGAATACGAATTAAAACATTCACTCATCAGATTGCAGCATAATAGATAGGTAGTTGATCCTAGATTCCTAAAACCTGACGTTCATACATTCAATTGGTTGTCCTAAACCTTGTTATTATAAAGTAACTAATCCAAATAGTCCTAGAAACCCTTATTGAGTTCTAACCAAGAAAATATCAAGATTCAAGAACACAATATTACTATTCTCAAGAATAGATAGGTTCATGCAATATCATGGACAATTCGTCGGATACTCGACAATAATTTGATAATTCTACACAATATGCACTCGCAAATAGTCTATGAAAATTATGCTCGCCACCACAATACAAGACTTTTCAAATCGAATTGTCTAGTTCTAGTAATATGGTAAACATCAATAGATCTAGTTAGCTACTCTAGATAGATCTGCACAAAGCAATCAAAGCTTAAGCACAAGAATTATCAAAACATCCTTCAATTGAATAAAACGCAAGGGTTCGGAATCTTACAACCAACCGACTATGAGAGCCTTAATGATACGGGAAACACTGTGAAGAGCTCGATCTAGACACCTATTGCTATCAAAAATACAAAAAAAGGGAGATCAAAGTGATCTACCAAAAAACAAACACAAAGTGGATAGATTAGGGATTTTTAGACCCAAATGAATGAGAAGAGATAAGAATAATGGAAAACCGAAACTAACAAGCATGAAACCCTTGAACTAGATGAACAAGAACCTCATACAATGAAGCAACAACCCTACCATGTTGCCTTTATGAAGATTGCGGAATTCCTACACCAAATCGATGAGCATCGGTGGGGAGAAGCGCCAAATATAGGTAGAATTGACACACTCAACCACAACTGAGCAAGCACACACCAATACGCTCATTCAATCTCAAACGAACGTCAATTGGAGGAGAAAGGGGTGAGATCTGCTTTGGAGAGAAAACTCTATTTTATTCAAACAATTCTGACAAAATACAAGAAAAGAAGAGCCTTAAATACTCCCAAAAGGGCCGGCCTATCCATGTCCACAAAATGAAAATACTAAGGTCCTAAGCACACTTAAAACAACATAAAATATGTATAAAATCAGCATAAGACACATGGCTGATTTTCAAGCAACTAATCAAACAACTAAGTCTTAGAAAACACACTAAATAATGCAAGGAAGTTCATAAAACACCAAGTACAATCCCAAAGCAGCCTCTACAAAATCAAGCCTTCTAGGTGACTTCCTCATGGCCCTTGAAACATAGGAGTAATGGTTGTGGTATAAGAGGTGCCAATGGTGGTCCTTCATCATCCTCCCTTTCTTGAAGAGGATTCGACCACGAATTTAAGTGAGCATAGGTTCCATCTTTGAGCAACTTGATTGAGTCCCTAAGGAGCTCTCCTTTGGTCGCTAGGAGGGATGTGGGAGGTGGGCCTAGTAGGCCGGATTGTTCCAAGGAAAGGTACGGCTTCCTTGAGCTAGATGTAGGTGCGGTCTTTGGTGGGTTCTTTGCATCCTCTTTTTTCCTTCCTTTTTCTCTTTCAAACTCCTTCTTTCGCCTCTTTTCACAAGCCTTGGCAACCTGCAAAGGGGTCATAGGACAAAGAGTGACAAGTCTATTGCCATGCCTAAATGAATACCTATTAATATAACCATCATGAGCTACTCTTAAGTCATATTACCATCACCTACCTAATAGAATGTGACAATCTTTCATAGGTACGATATCACATATGATAGTATCCTCATAATTCCTTAAAGTGTTTGGTATCTTTACTTGCTTATTCACTTTCAGTTCCCCACACTCATTCATCCAATGTAGTCTATATGGCCTAGGATGTAAGAATGGGCATAGTTCCATCTTAGAGACAAGCACGGTGCTTGCAATGTTGCAACAACTCCCACCATCTATGATCACATTACACACCTAGTTCTTAACCAAACATCTAGTATTAAATAAGTTCTCTCTTTGGTTATCATCACATAACATAGATTTAGCATGTAAGGTGCGGTTGCAAAACAAAGAATCTCCATCCATGTAAGATATCTCAAGTGATTCTCCTAATTCATTATCATGCTCCCTAATTTCATATTCTAAGGGTTGTTCATCATCATTATCAGATTCCAAGTCATATTTCCCTAGTTGATTGACTATCATTACTCTCTTGTTAGGACAATCTCGCATGTAGTGACCCTTACCCTTACATTTAAAGCATTCAATAGAGCTAGACTTAACATTAAAAGAAGAGGGATTAGATAGATTACCTTTTGGTCCTTTATAGGGTGTGTGGGCTGCCTTAGGAGGGTAGGTACAGCTATTGGGGTCCTTCCTTGACCCTCCTTGCTCGTGTGAAGGGTGCCTTGGTGGTTCACGGCCATAGGAGGAGGATGAACGGGCATTGCTACGCCAAGCGTCAGAGGATGAGCTCGGCTTGCCACCTTACTGATTTTGGAGCTTGAAATTTGTCTCCACCTTGATGGATAAGTGTAGGAGCTCTGTCACGCTGTTATAAGGATAGAAACCGACCTCATTAGACAAATTGTGGTAAAGGATACGAAGATACCTTTCCATTGTCACTTCTTCATCCTCAACGACACTTGCCTTTGACATAGCCATTTGCATGGCATTGAATGTTTGATCCTCACTCATGGAACCTTGTTTTTTTATTTTAAAAAAAAAAAAGAAGCAAGGTCTCGGGTGTGATGGGGAGGCACAAAACGGGTCCTCATAATAACCTTCATTTGCTCCTAAGAAACTACATCCGGGTCAAGTGCTCGTCTCCTATCATTCACCAAGTTGTTTCACCATGTTAGTTGAGCTTTAATCATCTTGTTAAAGCTTAATCTATTTCTCTTTGTTTTGATGATAACAAACTAATATTTTTAATCTCTTAGTGTTTTTTTAAGCCTTCCAGGTCATTGCCATATTTGTAAGGATGCGCTTAAGTCACTTATGCGCTTGACTGGTCACAGTCGCGCTTAACACCAAGCGGAGAAAGTAAGTTTTGCAAACGGTGTTTAATAAATCCATTCAAGACCAAGAAGTAAGAGTGATCGAGCTTCGAGGGCGTAGAGACGCGCTTGAATGAAGTTGAAGAAAGTTGACCACGAGGTTCCACTGCTTAGGGTGCGCCAGAGCGCAGGAGAACAAATCTACACGCTTCGAAGGCTGGTAAAGCGGGAGAGTGCAAGTTGCGTGCACAGGAAGGTGCGAGAAGAACTTCACACTCTTTGGGACGCTACTCCAGGGATCGCCAGCGTGGCAAGAGTTTGTTAGAGCTTGAAGCACACGGATTTCTTATGTGGCGTGGATCAACACATGAAGAACAAAACCAATTCACTCCAAGCCGTTGATTAATTCTGGTGAAGTGATCAAGGCACACGGATTGATGAGATGGCATTGTGCTTAGTCTTTGTTTGTTACACAGTTGAGTTATAGGTTTAGCTTAAGACTTGTGTATAAATAGAGTACTATTTCATTCACTCTAGGCATTTCAAACGTAGAGAATATAGGAAGCTAGAGAGAGCTTAAGAGATATTTCGTTTGTAATCAGAGAGTGTTAAGAGTGCCTTTGTTCTTCAGAGCTGAACTGAGAGTATTGTAGAGAGAGTGCTTACGAGTGAGCTTCTTGTGTTGAAGCGAGAGATTGTAATCACTTCTTAATCAATACAAGTGTAGTGGTGAGTTTTATCCCGAGTTAGATAGTGACTTAGGGTTCTCACCGTTTGGAAATTCTTGTGTGTGCAAATATAGGTGCGCTTTAACAACTTAAAGCGTGCTTTATTGTCTGTCTAACCTCTTCCGCACTTAAGGACTTTAGTAAATTCATTACTAATAGTTCATCATAGGTTAAGCGCAAGCCAAGCATTCAAAGCGCAATTGAATCCTTGTTAAGCGCAACTAAGGCTTAATGAACCTTAGTGACAGAGAACAATAGCTGATCAAAACACGTGTTTTCTACTTTGGTAACGTGTTATTTCCTACAATTGGTATCAGAGCTTCAGGTTAGCTATTTGCACTAATCCTTTTACAGGTTCAAAATGAGTCTCAAGTCTAGAACAATGGCCAGCTTCAACCTCGGTATCTCTCTCGCCAAGCCCCATGTCCTTGTTGAAGGCGAACTCGAATGGTGGCTCACTATGACGAAGAATTACATCCAGTAGACCGACTACCAGTGCTGGAAGATTATTGAAAAGGGTGATGAGAAGATCTCCGAAACGGATGACTCAAAATGGGAAGCAAAAGAGTACCAACTTATGGAGAAGAATTCTAAAGCGCGACAGCTCATTCTTAATGCTCTTTCAAGGAAAGATATAGACAAGGTAATGTCCCTCCCCACTGCCCAAGCCATGTGGAAAGCCATTATAAACATGCACTCAGGTAGTGATGATATGAAGGACAACCGTATTTTTGAGCTTAATCGCGAATTTTGCTCCATTCCAATGGGGGAAAATGAGCTCGTCTCTGATTATCATTCTCGGTGTCAAATCCTGTATGACAAGATGCTTTCTGCTGGAATGGAGAAGAAAGCTTGGGAGTATTCTATGGCGTTCATTCATGGAGTGAACTCAAAGTATACAACCCTCAAGCAAATTCTTCTTCAGTCCAAGGAAACTAGAGAATTTCCTATCTCTGTTCTTGCAGGGAAATTTAAAGTGCAGGAAATCAAGAACAATGAGGAAAAGCAATCAGAACGAGAGAACAAAGGAATGGCGCTTAAGTTATCTCGTGTTCTCCAAAAGCTTGAAAATGATGAAGAAGGAGAAGACGACGATGATAGGGACGTTGCTATGATGACCAAGCTTGTGAAAAAAAAATTCAACAAACAAAAGCGCGACTCTACCTATAAGCAGCGCGACCTCAGGGATTTCACTTGTTTCAACTGCAATGAGAAAGGTCACCTTGCAAAAGCGTGTCCTCATCCAAAAGTGAATCCAGGATCAAGCTCAAAACAGCCCCCCAAACAAGCCTTTGTCACACTTTGGGGAGAATCTGATGATGATTCGGACGATGGAGCGCAACCCGACTTGTGCTTAATGGCTGGCGCCGCATCTGACTCAGACTCTGGCTCTGAGATTGAGGTAAATGATCTGAACCTTGACATTCTTCCCAAGCGCAATCTTGTCCTCCTTCTAAAAGAGCTTATGGTTCAACACAAGTCTCTAACAACTGATGCTAGAGCACGGCTTGTTGAACTAGATAATGCTAAGGAAGAACTGGTTGAGCTTTCTAAACATTTACATGACAAAAACACACTCCTCTCTAAATCTTGTGAACTTTGTCATGGTAAAGGGTTAGAAAGTAACTCTGTCTCAACCAAAGATGTTAAGCTTGATCAGATCATATCAAAGCTTGATGTTCTTACAAAGTTAGTGGAAACAAAGTCTGTTCCTCAAACAGGCTTTGTTAAAGCTAGACCTGGATTGGGTTATGACCCCCAGGAATCTTCCTCTTCCTCCATTCCTCCTCAAGCAAGTGAAATATCTTCTAAGATCAAATCACTTGAACAAGACCTAACTGCCTACAAGAGTGAAAACTCTCATTTAAAGAGCAGGATTAAGGTACTTGAGGAACAACCTTCAGAAACCAAAGAGTGGTTTCGTGGGGGAAAAGCGCATCATTTGTATAAGAAACAAACGCTTACCCCAACTCAGCCTCCCGTCTTGCAAAAGAAAGAACCATTTAGACCGGGAAAGGGCAAGTATGGTTATGTGAGAGGTAACCATTACTGTACCTTTTGTGGTCAAAATGGACATGACAAGCGTGAGTGCAAAGACTTGAAGGTTCTTAAGAGTAAGCCTTATAAGCCAATGGCTAAAAATAAGGGCAAGCGTACACGTATTCAACAGTCCTCTGTTGAGCATGGTTGCGCTTCTGGACATAGAGGTGCGCTTCGTCCAGCGCGACCTCACATTATGTTAGACCTGAACGATCCTAGCTATTATGAGCCAGTCCAAAAAACTAGCTCAGAAATAGCTATGTCTAATGTTCCCACGAAGCGCAAGCTTCGATGGGAGATCAAAGCTTGATCTCTATTATTGCAGGTTGGGATGAAATGTAGGTGGTATATCGACAGCGGTTGCTCGTGCCATATGACGGGTGATCCACAGTTACTACTTTCATTCCAAGCTAAGGAAGGAGGCAGTGTCTCCTTCAGTGACAAAAAACAAGGGAAGATCATTGCTAAAGGACAAGCGCATCTCAACAAAGCTATTCAGATAGGAGATGTAAACTTAGTAGAGAACCTTCGGTTCAATCTACTGAGTGTAGCACAACTATGCGACCAAGGAGATAATAAGGTATGGTTTAGTACAACTGAGTGTGCAGTGGTCAGTCCTGAACAAGAGGTGCTTCTTAAGGGCAAGCGCATAGACAACACTTACCTCTTCGACCACTTCTTCTCTCCTAAGCGCAACCTTTGTCTAGCTACACTCACTGAAACGACAAATCTTTGGCACAAGAGAATGGGACACGCAAGTCTACATCTACTCAACAAGCTTCAATCCAAAGATCTTGTTCGTGGTCTTCCTCGCATCAAGGTGGAATCCATGACTTCATGCTCAGACTGCTCAAAAGCTAAAGCGACTCGTAGCTCCTTTCCCTCTATCAAGGTAGTGCAGACTAAAGCTCCCCTTGAGCTTCTCCACATGGACTTATGTGGACCACTACGAACGCAGAGTAAAGGAGGTAATCGCTATATTTTTGTAATAGTTGATGATTATTCTCGCTATACCTGGACTCTTTTCTTAAAACACAAGAGCGAAACCTTTGCAAAGTTTCAAGCTCTTGCGCTTTTACTGGAAAAGAAGCTAGGGCTCCCCATTTGTTCAATTCGTTCTGACAATGGAACTGAATTCAAGAATGGTGAGTTCCTATCATTTTGTGAGGATAGGGGTATAGATCATAATTTCTCTACTCCTAGAACCCCTGAGCAAAATGGTGTGGTTGAGCGCAAGAATAGGACACTTCAAGAGATGGCACGTACAATGCTACTCTCTAGTGGTGTCGCTTCACACTATTGGGCTCAAGCTGTGACAACTGCATGTTATATATCTAACCGTGCCTTCTTAAGGCCTGTTCTTGAGAAAACTCCCTATGAACTGCTTAAAGGGCGTACACCAAATATCTCTCACCTAAGGGTGTTTGGTTGCAAGTGTTACGTCCATAACAATGGGAGAGATCTTTTGGGTAAATTTGATTCTAGGAATGACGAGGCTATCTTCCTTGGATATGCACCTACTAGTCAAGGATATAGAGTACTCAATCTGAGAACTCAGAGGGAAGAAGATAGCATCCATGTGAAATCCAATGAAGGAGAGCTTGAAAGTGTTCCAGAAATCAACGATGATCCATTCTCTAGTCATGATCTACTTCCAGCTTCTGTTCTCAGTCCTCAAGCGCAACCTTTTATCCCTTCTTCAGGTATGGAAAGTGACGATGATGATGGTGGAAGATGCGCTTCTCAGCCCTTGGCCACAGAAGCCTGCATACCCAGTGAAGAAGCAACTCCAGAGGATAACACTCAGAATGAAGATCATGGAAGTGGACCATCCATTGACGTTCTTGCTCCTCCTTCACCTCTTTCTCCAGGTCAGGTAACTCCCTTTGTTACTTCTTCTACCCCTTCTAGCTCTCAAGCGGGACCTAGCAATGGTGAAGCGCAACCTGGAAGTCCTCAAGCGGGACCCAGTGGCCTTTCTGGTGGTAGTGAAAGTTTGTCCAAAACCACAACGATGAAGCTACCAGACAATACAGAGGTCACCGTGCGCGATTATCAACAGATGAACTCTCATCCAGTTTCTGCGATCATATCTCAGTATGAAAAAGGTACCCAGACTCGCTCTAACGTTCGTAACATGCTTGCTTGTAGTGCTTTTGTTTCTTTACATGAACCCAAGTCAATACAAGTTGCGCTTCAAGATCCAGATTGGATAATAGCCATGCAAGAAGAGTTAGAGGAGTTCAAGCGCAACCAAGTTTGGAGTCTAGTACCCCGGCCGGGTGATAGAAGCATTATTGGTACGCGCTGGGTATACAGAAACAAGCTGGATGATAGTGGAGTGGTGGTACGAAACAAAGCGCGTCTTGTTGCACAGGGTTACAATCAACAAGAGGGCATTGACTACGATGAAACGTACGCACCAGTCGCTCGACTAGAGGCAATTCGACTGTTGATAGCTTACGCAGCACACAAAGGATTCAAGCTATTTCAAATGGATGTGAAGACAGCCTTCCTCAATGGTAAGCTTAATGAGGAGGTCTATGTCAAGCAACCACCAGGATTTGAAGATCCAGCTTATCCAGACCACGTGTACTTTCTTAACAAAGCGCTATATGGACTAAAGCAAGCCCCTCGCGCTTGGTATGACTGTCTATCTAAGTACTTGTTGGCAAATGACTACAAGAGAGGTTTGGTGGACAAAACCCTCTTCATAAGGAAAGTGAAAGGTGATATTCTCATTGTTCAAATTTATGTTGATGATATTATATTTGGTTCTACTAACTTGCAGCTAGTAGAAGACTTTAAGAACACCATGAGCCTCAAGTTCAGCATGAGCATGATTGGTGATCTCAAGTATTTTCTAGGGCTTCAAGTCAACCAAATGGATGAAGGAATTGAGATTCACCAGCAGAAATACATCAAAGAATTGCTTAAGAAGTATCAAATGGAGAACTCTAAACCTTGTCCTACTCCTCTCTCCACTACTACAAAACTGGACAAAGATCTAATGGTTGAGAAGGTAGATGAAACCATGTATCGAGGTATGATAGGTTCTCTAATGTATTTAACTGCTTCACGTCCCGATATCGTTTTTGCCGCTAGTGTATGCGCTCGATCACAGTCAGACCCTCGCGCTTCTCACCTTGCTCATGTAAAGCGCATCTTCAGGTATTCGAAAGGGTCTGACGATCTTTGCCTTTGGTACTCCAAAGGGGGCGGTCTTTCTCTTGTTGGCTATACCGATGCAGATTATGCAGGTTACTTGGCTGATAGAAAGAGCACTAGTGGTATGGCACAGTTCCTTGGCCCCTGCTTAGTCTCCTGGGGATCCAAGAAACAAAACTGCACAGCGCTTTCAACGACTGAGGCCGAATACATAGCTGCGGCGCAATGTTGCGCTCAAGTGTTGTGGATAAAGCAACAGCTCGTTGACTATGGTATTACTCTTGACACTATATCCATATTTTGTGATAATACTAGCGCTATATGTGTTTCGAAGAATCCTATCCATCATACAAGAACGAAGCACATTGACGTAAGACATCACTTTCTACGAGACCATGTGGAGCGCAAGCATATTGAGCTTATTCACGTATCTTCGGAAGGGCAATTGGCAGATATCTTCACTAAGGCGCTTAATCGTCAGGTATTCTTAAACCTCAGGGTTCAGCTTGGCCTTATTCGACTCCATTAGCTTCGAGGCAATGTCACTGTAAGTATTCCTCTATTTGACTAGAACTAGCGAGCTTAGTATCAAGGTATGAACTATGGTCGCTTGCGCTTGATAGCTTTGAGTCTTTCATGCTTTTGATTGATCATTGAAATGAATTAGTATTGAACTTGTCTGACTTGTTTGGCTCGATTTGCTATAATCCTAATCCATGCATGCTCTTATTTGCCAAAACGTGACAATGGTGATCGTCTTCTACCCATATTACATGCCTAAGAAATGATCCATTGCATAGGTGTCCCTAACCTGACTAGATGTAACGCTTCTCTCGTCCTTTATTAAGCTCTACATTAGAGAAGTATTCATTTGGTGACATAAAGCCTATATTACCATACTACATGTATATGCACATACGTCCACATCAACTTGAGTGATTGAATGCTCTAATGTCCCCTTTATGAAATGTGCATCTTCCTATTCATGAATTTCTTTACATTGTAGTTTGAAAATTGAACTGGACATCACACTCTCACGTCTACTCATCTCAATCTGTGTTATACTTCTTCGGTTCTAGCTCTCAGTGGTGTTTCGGCATGCGCTTCAGTGTTCAGCACATATGAGCTTTACAGTGCAACGCATTTTGCAGCGCATCAGGGTGGAATTCTTTCGTGGTTGGGTTTGCTTAACGATGAAGAAATACCTTTTAAGCAATTACAGCGCGCCGCTCAAGTGATGTAACGGCTCTTTTCAGCACAACGGTCACATTTCTAGCCGTTGGGGCTATGCGCAGACCTAGCGCATTTTCGGCGTTTTTCATTGGACCGTTGGATGGGCAACGGCTCTATTTTGTGATTGGTCTGTTGAAGCGGCTCCAGAGTTGTTGTACGGGCTATATATATGAGGTATTTGTCTTCCACTTCTACCTTACCATCTTTTAATCCTCTACCTATACTCTCTTCTTCTACTCTCCTTCCTCCATTTTTACTCACATTCGTCACCATGGACAAAGTGTTGAGCGCCCTTTCAGAAATTGACCCCGAAACTCGTGCCAAAATTCAGTCCATCGTCCAAGCCTCATCCTCCACACAGCCTGAGTCCCATCATACTCCGGTCTCTCATGAGGTAACATCTCCTCCAACTAAAGCGGCCTCACCACCACCACCACCACCTATCACAACCTCTGCTCATAAATCACCATCTCCTCCCATTGATCTTACCGGTAATGATGACCCATCTCCTCTATCCAAAAGCCCCTCAAAAAGCCCCTCAAAAAGACCCTCAAAAGCCAAATGCTCCCATGATCCTCCTGTTGATTTGGAACTACTTGCCCAAGATCTAGAGCTCGCTAGATACGATCCAGTTCAAGAGCTTGGAAGAATTCAGGCTGAGACCTCTCATACAACGCCAGCAAAGGGTAAAGGTATATTACGTCTTGATACTCCTTCTCGCCCTGCTTCTCAACTCAGGCCTCTAGCGCATTCTTATCCATCTCCCAAGGAGTTATTGGCCTCCATTCCCTCTGACTCTGACGCTGACGAAGAATTTCAGCTTCTGCCAAGACAAAGCGCTCAATCTCCCCTTCCTCTTCCTTCCCAGAAGCCAGATAGATTGAGTGATGCGCTTCGCAGGAAAGGTAAAAAGCGCAAAGCTGTTGCTCCTCCTCCTCCCGTTTCTGAGCACGAGTCTTCAGATGGTTCGGAACATGAGTCTCCTCCCCCTGCACCGAAACCTGTTGGCGCTTCTACACGTTCAAAGCGCACAAAGGTAACAAGCTTATCTGACTTTCCCTCCGTTCCTCAAGGTGTGCAGAAGCGCTCCTTTCTGTTTCCAGAGATTGTGACACCAGATCTGCTCACCGGCCTCCAAGATTCATCTCACGTTGCCCGCTTTGCTACGTGGCTTAGCTTTCAAGGGTGGGATACGGTAGAAACAGAGCCAGCGCGCTGCAACAATGCGATGGTGTATCAGTTTTATGCAGCTCTGGAGTATCCACCACCTAACCCTGAGTACAGCTCGGTGACCTTCACCTGGAAAGGTAATGCAAAGGAGAGCTTCCGAGTCAAGGATCTGGCAAAGGCAATAGGGCTGACGGAGCAGTCAAGCGGCTTTGGTAGGTTGTACAAAAAGAATTGGCCAGCTGGTGCGACAGCGCTTAAGAAGACAGTTTTTGGCCCCAATGTGCCAAAGGGTGCGCTCACAGTTGATCTCCTCCGTCCTTCCAAGCGCCTCCTTCACCATTTCATTATCACCAACATCACACCACGCGACTATGACCGTGATAAGGTGACCATTGCTGACTGTTGTATCATGGTTGTCGTCATCTCTAACCAGGTAGTCAACACAGCTCAGCTCATGATGAGCCACTTGGTGTTATGTCGCGCTGCAACCTCTGGACCTCTGACCACTGACGCTATAGTTGCTCTATTGCTGCCCAAGACTGAGGAGAAACCCCACTCTAGCTCGCGCTCCGAGCTGAGCCCTCGCGCTCGGGTCTCCTCCAGCTCCGCCGACTTATCTGTTATAGTCGCTTCAATGGAAGCGCATCAGGAGAGGGTCGAAAAGCGTCTTGGCGAAATGGTGGATATTATGTCTTCAATGCTGAAGCTAGTCCAGGAGAGGTTTAACGAAGAATGGGGTGGTAGCCCATGAGTTGTTGTGATGGTTGCGCTTTTAAAGCGCTTTTGCTGTTTCTCTTTTTTTTCTCTGCTCTGTTTATGTGATTTGTGAATTAGCTCGTTAGGTTTCCAGCTCCTCTTGTGGCAGTTTGTACTGAATGATAATTAAGTATGCTTTCGATTTTTATATCTCTGAGAGCCTTACTAACCTGACTTTTCCTTACTTCAGTTGCTCAATACTCTCTCCTAAGCTTTGTTTGACTTCTTAGCTAGCAAGCGCACTCTACTATCTTTCTTACCATATGACTTTGCTTTGAATTTTTCGATGATGTCAAAAGAGGGAAAAACACAGGTAAATTCCTCTTTGATTAAGGGGGAAGTATGAGATCGTGCTTGAATTCAGGGGGGATTGAAAACTGGTATGGTTAAGTACCTTGGTAAGTTACTTTGATCCAATTCCGAATCTGAATACTTGATTAAATTGATATTATTGCCTTCATTTTAGTCACTTAAGAAAGTATTCATGAGTTTACCTGTTTACAGTTTGTCATCATCAAAAAGGGGGAAATTGTTAGTTGAGCTTTAATCATCTTGTTAAAGCTTAATCTATTTCTCTTTGTTTTGATGATAACAAACTAATATGTTTAATCTCTTAGTGTTTTTTAAGCCTTCCAGGTCATTGCCATATTTGTAAGGATGCGCTTAAGTCACTTAGAGATGCGCTTGACTGGTCACAGTCGCGCTTAACACCAAGCGGAGAAAGTAAGTTTCGCAAACGGTGTTTAATAAATCCATTCAAGACCAAGAAGTAAGAGTGATCGAGCTTCGAGGGCGTAGAGACGCGCTTGAATGAAGTTGAAGAAAGTTGACCACGAGGTTCCACTGAAGCTTAGGGTGCGCCAGAGCGCAGGAGAACAAATCTACACGCTTCGAAGGCTGGTTAAGCGGGAGAGTGCAAGTTGCGTGCACAGGAAGGTGCGAGAAGAACTTCACACTCTTTGGGACGCTACTCCAGGGATCGCCAGCGTGGCAAGAGTTTGTTAGAGCTTGAAGCACACGGATTTCTTATGTGGCGTGGATCAACACATGAAGAACAAAACCAATTCACTCCAAGCCGTTGATTAATTATGGTGAAGTGATCAAGGCACACGGATTGATGAGGTGGCATTGTGCTTAGTCTTTGTTTGTTACACAGTTGAGTTATAGGTTTAGCTTAAGACTTGTGTATAACTAGAGTATTATTTCCATTCACTCTAGGCATTGCAAACGTAGAGAATATAGGAAGCTAGAGAGAGCTTAAGAGATATTTCGTTTGTAATCAGAGAGTGTTGAGAGTGCCTTTGTTCTTCAGAGCTGAACTGAGAGTATTGTAGAGAGAGTGCTTACGAGTGAGCTTCTTGTGTTGAAGCGAGAGATTGTAATCACTTCTTAATCAATACAAGTGTAGTGGTGAGTTTTATCCCGAGTCAGATAGTGACTTAGGGTTCTCACCGTTTGGAAATTCTTGTGTGTGCAAATATAGGTGCGCTTTAACAACTTAAAGCGCGCTTTATTGTCTGTCTAACTCTTCCGCACTTAAGGACTTTAGTAAATTCATTACTAATAGTTCATCATAGGTTAAGCGCAAGCCAAGCATTCAAAGCGCAATTGAATCCTTGTTAAGCGCAACTAAGGCTTAATGAACCTTAGTGACAGAGAACAATAGCTGATCAAAACACGTGTTTTCTACTTTGGTAACGTGTTATTTCCTACACACCATGTCATGGCATATCCATGGAACTCTAGGTCTATCAATTGGAGCTTCTTAAGCTTGGGAAAGTTGTGGCATGACCAGATTTGCTCAATTTTCATCTCTCAATCCATGTAGACATCTGGATCACACTTACCTTTGAATGGTGGAATCTTGACCTTCACCTTTCCTATACCGTCTTGTTCTTGCTCTCGGCCTCCTTGTTCATGTCCTTGCTCACGTCCTCTTTGCTTCGGTACTCCTCTCCACCCTTCATAATCCATGTCATTGCCTCGATAATCCTGAAATTCATGAGCAAACGCACGTCTATTGTTAGGACAGTAAGGAGGAGGGGTGTACTCCCTTTGGGTATAGGTAGGGTTAGGTAATGGGTGTGTTAGGTCAAGCAAGTATTGCTTTACCTCAGTTTCTCTAGTTTTAATGATGATAAACACTTGCTTTTAACATCTACATTGAGTTTACTCAGTACAGGTACACAGGAAGCGTATGGAGTGGAGCAGAGCACGGAAAGCAAGTCGCGATGATCAGGAGCAGGTCGCTATGCATGAATCAGAGGTCGCGACTATATACAGAAGGTCGCTTCCATGACAGAGAAGGTCGCGGCAATCACAAACAAGTATCTGTCTAATATAAGGTTTTGTAAAGTCTAAGCTGTAAAGACTTATCAACGACGAGCACTAGTGCCAAGCATAGAAGATAGTCACGAAAGCCATTGGAAGGTCGTTGCAGACGATATACCATCAAAGCGACCTCAAGACTATAAGACGAAGCGAATTGCCTTGAGCACTTGGCAGATCGGAAGATACTAGAGCGTGTCTCTCACGTTTTAGTAGATTCGTTTAGATACGAAGTGATACAAGTATCTAGCCAAACATTATCTTTTAGCATTATTTTATCTTTTAAGTTGAGTATCTATCTTCTATAACTAGAAGATTTAGTTGTTGCAATTCAGTTTAGATTCGATTTAGTTAGTAGATTCGATAGACCAGATGTTAGATGGTCTATATATATTAGAGATAGCATTTCGTCATGTGTTGACGAAGAGAGGCGAAACCAGGCATTTGTGAACGTGAGAGAGAGAGTAGTATAGTTGCTTTAGAGATCTAGCTTACTTAGAAGTTTTATTGTGTATGAAACTAGACTGTAACTAGGATTGATAAGCAATATACGAGTTTGTTTGCAGAACATTGTGTCTTCAAGTTTATTTCCGCACATTAAAGATCCTTACGATCAACAAAGTTAACTTGAGACCACAAGGTCGCTGCCGTCGCGACCTAAGCAAAGATCAACGATCCTACAATTGGTATCAGAGCAGGAACCGTTCTGTAATCAACCATGTCTTCCTCGACTCCAACTCACGGACAAACTCTCAACAAGCCACCTCTACTAAAGGAAGGCGAACTCGACTGGTGGATTGAAATGCACAAGACTTGGATCAAGCAGAGGGACGCTCAATGCTGGAACGTCATCGAATTAGGAGATGAAGAAATCCCTCAAGATATCACCAAAAGCGCGATGGACGCTGCCTACTACAGGAAAATCGAAGTTAATGCCAAAGCTCGCCAGATGATCTTCGTCGGCCTACAGCGCCATGATGTAGACAAGGTAAAAAGGCTCCCTACTGCCAAGCAAATCTGGGATACAATCATAGTCATTCACAGAGGAAGTGAAGACATGAAGCACAACAGGAAATTCGTGCTACAACGCGAGTTTCATGCCTTTAGACAACTTGAGAATGAAAGCGTCCTTGACTGCCAGTCGCGATTCTTCGTGCTCATAGATAAGCTAACCGCTACTGGCCACATCATCCCAGAGTATGAGAAGACACTCGCTGTCATACACGCTATGAGCGACAAATTTGAAATGGCTAGGAGTATAGCCCTAATGTCTGAAGAAACCAAAGCTCTTCCAGTAGCCAAGATCTTTGGGAAGTTCTATGATCAAGAACAAGGCGACAAGCTGAGATCTTTGACAAGAGGTCAAAAGAGGTCGCTTTGAAGCTGTCAAAAGCTCTAGACAGGATGGAGAACCAAGAAGAAGAAGAAGATGATGATAAGGACGTAGTCTTGATGACCAAGATGGTCAAGCGATTCTTAAGAAACAAGAAAGCGACCTCACCCTCCTCATCTGACCCCCAACGCGACCTCAGCAACTACAACTGCTACAATTGCCAGCAAAAGGGGCATCTAGCAAGAGACTACACCAAGCCAAAGGTTGAGCAATCTGAAGAGAAGGCTCTCATGACCACTTCTGCATGGGGAGATGATGATGATGATGCAGACTTACATGAGGGGTTCACAGGCTTGTGTCTAATGGCTCAAGAACAGAATTCTGAAGACTCTGAGGTATCAATCTCACTCCCTAATAGCTTCACTAAAAAGATTCACATGCTTGATAAACCTGATTTAATCAATATAAGCCTAGGAATAATAGAAGAGAGCGAGCGACTACAAACTGAAAATGATAGATATGAAAAGGAAATAGAAGATCTTCATGCTGAATGTTTAGACTTATCTACTAGGCTAGCAAATAAAGAGATAGACTTTCAAAAGGCTAAAGAAACAAACTTGTTAACCAAGGAGTGCTTGGGCTGCAAAGGTAAAGCGTTTACACAAGCACCCACTCCTGTTTCTATGGCAAGCGAAAGTCTACTTGAAACTAATGACCTAATAAAAAGGGTCATCCTTGATGTCGCTGGTATCGCTTCCCTAATTGAAGAGCGATCAGTTAAGCAAACAGTGTTTGTTAAAGCGAGAGGGCTTGGCTATGAATCTGATGATAATACGTTTTAAGCTTATGTGTAATTAACTAATATGGTTTGGGGGGGTTGTCACAAGTAACACAAGTAGGCAAACACGAGAAATAAGGAATACGAATTAAAACATTCACTCATCAGATTGCAGCATAATAGATAGGTAGTTGATCCTAGATTCCTAACGCCTGACGTTCATACATTCAATTGGTTGTCCTAAACCTTGTTATTATAAAGTAACTAATCCAAATAGTCCTAGAAACCCTTATTGAGTTCTAACCAAGAAAATATCAAGATTCAAGAACACAATATTACTATTCTCAAGAATAGATAGGTTCATGCAATATCATGGACAATTCGTCGGATACTCGACATGAATTTGATAATTCTACACAATATGCACTCGCAAATAGTCTATGAAAATTATGCTCGCCACCACAATACAAGACTTTTCAAATCGAATTGTCCAGTTCTAGTAATATGGTAAACATCAATAGATCTAGTTAGCTACTCTAGATAGATCTGCACAAAGCAATCAAAGCTTAAGCACAAGAATTATCAAAACAGCCTTCAATTGAATAAAACGCAAGGGTTCGGAATCTTACAACCAACCGACTATGAGACCCTTAATGATACGGGAAACACTGTGAAGAGCTCGATCTAGACACCTATTGCTATCAAAAATACAAAAAAAAGGGAGATCAAAGTGATCTACCAAAAAACAAACACAAAGTGGATAGATTAGGGCTTTTTAGACCCAAATGAATGAGAAGAGATAAGAATAATGGAAAACCGAAACTAACAAGCATGAAACCCTTGAACTAGATGAACAAGAACCTCATACAATGAAGCAACAACCCTACCATGTTGCCATTATGAAGATTGCGGAATTCCTACACCAAATCGATGAGCATCGGTGGGGAGAAGCGCCAAATATAGGTAGAATTGACACACTCAACCACAACTGAGCAAGCACACACCAATACGCTCATTCAATCTCAAACGAACGTCAATTGGAGGAGAAAGGGGTGAGACCTGCTTTGGAGAGAAAACTCTATTTTATTCAAACAATTCTGACAAAATACAAGCAAAGAAGAGCCTTAAATACTCCCAAAAGGGCCGGCCTATCCATGTCCACAAAATGAAAATACTAAGGTCCTAAGCACACTTAAAACAACATAAAATATGTATAAAATCAGCATAAGACACATGGCTGATTTTCAAGCAACTAATCAAACAACTAAGTCTTAGAAAACACACTAAATAATGCAAGGAAGTTCATAAAACACCAAGTACAATCCCAAAGCAACCTCTACAAAATCAAGCCTTCTAGGTGACTTCCTCATGGCCCTTGAAACATAGGAGTAATGGTTGTGGTATAAGAGGTGCCAATGGTGGTCCTTCATCATCCTCCCTTTCTTGAAGAGGATTCGACCACGAATTTAACTGAGCATAGGTTCCATCTTTGAACAACTTGATTGAGTCCCTAAGGAGCTCTCCTTTGGTCGCTAGGAGGGATGTGGGAGGTGGGCCTAGTAGGCCGGATTGTTCCAAGGAAAGGTACGGCTTCCTTGAGCTAGATGTAGGTGCGGTCTTTGGTGGGTTCTTTGCATCCTCTTCTTTCCTTCCTTTTTCTCTTTCAAACTCCTTCTTTCGCCTCTTTTCACAAGCCTCGGCAACCTGCAAAGGGGTCATAGGACAAAGAGTGACAAGTCTATTGCCATGCCTAAATGAATACCTATTAGTATAACCATCATGAGCTACTCTTAAGTCATATTACCATCACCTACCTAATAGAATGTGACAATCTTTCATAGGTACGATATCACATATGATAGTATCCTCATAATTCCTTAAAGTGTTTGGTATCTTTACTTGCTTATTCACTTTCAGTTCCCCACACTCATTCATCCAATGTAGTCTATATGGCCTAGGATGTAAGAATGGGCATAGTTCCATCTTAGAGACAAGCACGGTGCTTGCAATGTTGCAACAACTCCCACCATCTATGATCACATTACACACCTAGTTCTTAACCAAACATCTAGTATTAAATAAGTTCTCTCTTTGGTTATCATCACATAACATAGATTTAGCATGTAAGGTGCGGTTGCAAAACAAAGAATCTCCATCCATGTAAGATATCTCAAGTGATTCTCCTAATTCATTATCATGCTCCCTAATTTCATATTCTAAGGGTTGTTCATCATCATTATCAGATTCCAAGTCATATTTCCCTAGTTGATTGACTATCATTACTCTCTTGTTAGGACAATCTCGCATGTAGTGACCCTTACCCTTACATTTAAAGCATTCAATAGAGCTAGACTTAACATTAAAAGAAGAGGGATTAGATAGATTACCTTTTGGTCCTTTATAGGGTGTGTGGGCTGCCTTAGGAGGGTAGGTACAGCTATTGGGGTCCTTCCTTGACCCTCCTTGCTCGTGTGAAGGGTGCCTTGGTGGTTCACGACCATAGGAGGAGGATGAACGGGCATTGCTACGCCAAGCGTCAGAGGATGAGCTCGGCTTGCCACCTTACTGATTTTGGAGCTTGAAATTTGTCTCCACCTTGATGGATAAGTGTAGGAGCTCTGTCACGCTGTTATAAGGATAGAAACCGGCCTCATTAGACAAATTGGGGTAAAGGATACGAAGATACCTTTCCATTGTCACTTCTTCATCCTCAACGACACTTGCCTTTGACATAGCCATTTGCATGGCATTGAATGTTTGATCCTCACTCATGGAACCTTGTTTTTTTATTTTAAAAAAAAAAAAGAAGCAAGGTCTCGGGTGTGATGGGGAGGCACAAAACGGGTCCTCATGATAACCTTCATTTACTCCTAAGAAACTACATCCGGGTCAAGTGCTCGTCTCCTATCAATCACCAAGTTGTTTCACCATGTCATGGCATATCTATGGAACTCTAGGTCTGTCAATTGGAGCTTCTTAAGCTTGGGAAAGTTGTGGCATGACCAGATTTGCTCAATTTTCATCTCTCAATCCATGTAGACATCTGGATCACACTTACCTTTGAATGGTGGAATCTTGACCTTCACCTTCCCTATACCGTCTTGTTCTTGCTCTCGGCCTCCTTGTTCATGTCCTTGCTCACGTCCTCTTTGCTTCGGTACTCCTCTCCACCCTTCATAATCCATGGCATTGCCTCGGTAATCCTGAAATTCATGAGCAAACGCACGTCTATTGTTAGGACAGTAAGGAGGAGGGTGTACTCCCTTTGGGTATAGGTAGGGTTAGGTAATGGGTGTGTTAGGTCAAGCAAGTATTGCTTTACCTCAGTTTCTCTAGTTTTAATGATGATAAACACTTGCTTTTAACATCTACATTGAGTTTACTCAGTACAGGTACATAGGAAGCGTATGGAATGGAGCAGAGCACGGAAAGCAAGTCGCGATGATCAGGAGCAGGTCGCTATGCATGGATCAGAGGTCGCGACTATATACAGAAGGTCGCTTCCATGACAGAGAAGGTCGCGGCAATCATAGACAACTATCTGTCTAATATAAGGTGTTGTAAAGTCTAAGCTGTAAAGACTTATCAACGACGAGCACTAGTGCCAAGCATAGAAGATAGTCGTGAAAGCCATTGGAAGGTCGCTGCAGACGATATACCATCAAAGCGACCTCAAGACTATAAGACGAAGCGAATTGCCTTCGGCACTTGGCAGATCGGAAGATACTAGAGCGTGTCTCTCACGTTTTAGTAGATTCGTTTAGATACGAAGTGATACAAGTATCTAGCCAAACATTATCTTTTAGCATTATTTTATCTTTTAAGTTGAGTATCTATCTTCTATAACTAGAAGATTTAGTTGTTGCAATTCAGTTTAGATTCGATTTAGTTAGTAGATTCGATAGACCAGATGTTAGATGGTCTATATATATTAGAGATAGCATTTCGTCATGTGTTGACGAAGTGAGGCGAAACCAGGCATTTGTGAACGTGAGAGAGAGAGTAGTATAGTTGCTTTAGAGATCTAGCTTACTTAGAAGTTTTATTGTGTATGAAACTAGACTGTAACTAGGATTGATAAGCAATATACGAGTTTGTTTGCAGAACATTGTGTCTTCAAGTTTATTTCCGCACATTAAAGATCCTTACGATCAACAAAGTTAACTTGAGACCACAAGGTCGCTGCCGTCGCGACCTAAGCAAAGATCAACGATCCTACAATTGGTATCAGAGCAGGAACCGTTCTGTAATCAACCATGTCTTCCTCGACTCCAACTCACGGACAAACTCTCAACAAGCCACCTCTACTAAAGGAAGGCGAACTCGACTGGTGGATTGAAATGCACAAGACTTGGATCAAGCAGAGGGACGCTCAATGCTGGAACGTCATCGAATTAGGAGATGAAGAAATCCCTCAAGATATCACCAAAAGCGCGATGGACGCTGCCTACTACAGGAAAATCGAAGTTAATGCCAAAGCTCGCCAGATGATCTTCGTCGGCCTACAGCGCCATGATGTAGACAAGGTAAAAAGGCTCCCTACTGCCAAGCAAATCTGGGATACAATCATAGTCATTCACAGAGGAAGTGAAGACATGAAGCACAACAGGAAATTCGTGCTACAACGCGAGTTTCATGCCTTCAGACAACTTGAGAATGAAAGCGTCCTTGATTGCCAGTCGCGATTCTTCGTGCTCATAGATAAGCTAACCGCTGCTGGCCACATCATCCCAGAGTATGAGAAGACACTCGCTGTCATACACGCTATGAGCGACAAATTTGAAATGGCTAGGAGTATAGCCCTAATGTCTGAAGAAAACCAAAGCTCTTCCAGTAGCCAAGATCTTTGGGAAGTTATATGATCAAGAACAAGGCGACAAGCTGAGATCTTTGTCAAGAGGAAGTGACACAAACAAGTCGCTTTGAAGCTGTCAAAAGCTCTAGACAGGATGGAGAACCAAGACGAAGAAGAAGATGATGATAAAGACGTAGTCTTAATGACCAAGATGGTCAAGCGATTCTTAAAAAACAAGAAAAGAACTTTACCCTCCTCATCTGACCCCCAACGCGACCTCAACAACTACACCTGCTACAATTGCCCGCAAAAGGGGCATCTAGCAAGAGACTACACCACGCCAAAGGTTGAGCAATGTGAAGAGAAGGCACTCATGACCACTTCTGCATGGGGAGATGATGATGATGATGCAGACTTACATGAGGGGTTCACAAGCTTGTGTCTAATGGCTCAAGAACAAAATTCTGAAGACTCCAAGGTTTGAAGCGCTAGGGAACGATGGTATTTAGATAGTGGCTGCTCTTGCCACATGACAGGCTTCAAAGAAAATCTTAGCAACTTCCAAGCAATAGAAGGAGGCGACGTCTCCTTTGGAAACAAGAAAAAGGTGGAATAGTTGGACAAGGAAGCATCCAGCTAAATTCGAAAATTGAGGTACAAACTGTTAATCTAGTTGAATGCCATTGAGGAATATCCAGAAAGGCATTTCGGGAATCGGCCTGATCCTATCTCTCTTTCTTCCGTTTGAAGAAAGGAAGGATCCCGAGGAATCGATCTTTCTTTTCGCTCTTGAATCTCCCCTTTGATTGAGAGATGTATGATATTCCGAATCCGCATTCCTGATGGAATCCAAGCGATCTCTAGATTGATCAAAGGATCCTACCAATTGGCTAGAATCCCTTTTTTTTACGATCCAGTTCCTCCACCCCCGCGAACCCCTGTTAGATTTACACCTTTTAGTTATTGGAGGAACCCAAGTACTCTCTTTCGGATCCAGGAAGCTCAATTGTGTGATGAAGGCCCTAACAAGGTTATATTCACTACAAATGAATGTTATGTAAAGAAAACCAATAAGGAAGTCATACTTAAGGGTAGAAGAGTCAATAGCACATACCTATTTGATAGAACATATCTACCTGAAAGGCCTCTATGTCTTGCATCTATAGAAGAGAACTCTTATTTGTGGCATCACGCTTAGGACATGCTAGTCCTCCATCTTTTGCATAAGCTTGCCACACAAGACCTAGTTAGAGGATTACCTATTATCAGACCTGAGAACATGACGAGTTGTGCTGAATGTATGCAAGGTAAACAAGTTCGAAGCTCTTTCAAAGCTAAGAATGAAGTTACCTCTAAAAGGCCGCTCGAGTTACTCCATATGGATCTTGCTGGACCCATGCGCGTCCAAAGTCCAGGAGGAGCTCGTTACATGTTTGTTATAGTAGATGATTACTCTAGGTTTACATGGGTTTTATTTCTTAGATCAAAACATGAAGTCTTTAATCGCTTCTCTGAGCTAGTACCTTTACTTGAGAACTCGCTTGCATCCCCATTACGAGCGATTCGTTCGGATCATGGTACAGAATTCGAAAATGGGGATATGCTAACATTTTGCAGGGACAAAGGAATAGATCACAATTTCTCAGCTCCAAGAACTCCTCAACAAATGGGGTCGTAGAAAGGAAGAACAGAACGCTTGAAGATATGGCAAGAACTATGCTTATTTCAAGTGGTATTGCTCCTACATACTGGGCTGAGGCAATTAACACAGCATGTTACATAATCAGTTGCGCCTTATTAAGACCCATCCTCAATAAGACTCCCTACGAGATACTCAGAGGCCGCCCTCCTAGTATCGCTCATCTAAGAGTCTTTGGATGCAAATGTTTTGTTCACAATAATGGCAAGGATAATCTTGGCAAATTTGACGCCAGAAGTGATGAAGCAATATTCATGGGCTACAGCAGTTCAAGCAAAGCATACAAGGGTGCTCAACAAGAGGACAAAAAGGATGGAGGAAAGTATTCACGTGGTCTTTGATGAAAAGTCTACTCGCTCAACAGCGCCTTTATCCCAGGATCCCTTTCCTGAGATATCCTCCACAATTGTTCCTGAAGTCGTTGTACCTTCGACGCTTAATCCTCATGCTCCTCCTTTATTCCCTCAAGCAACCACAAAGATGATGATAGTGATGATGATAATGACTCTCCACCAAAGCGACACGTTCCAATTACACCTCATATCGCTCCGCAACAAGAAAGCTCAGATGGCGAGACATCATCCATCACCAGCGAGTCACCCTTCATTGAAAATCTCCCAGAACTTGAAGAAATGGGTGACTTACAAGAGCCATCTACATATGACTCATCCAACAGCGATAGATCTACAAGCAGTCCACGCGCTACCTCACCTACTGGCTCGCCAGTGCATCCCATGGTATCGCTTGACTCCCCAGCGACCTCAGCGATTCCAGAAACCACTATCACGACTACCTCGACGTCGCTACCTAATATGGATGCACATCCTCCAGAGCAAATAATTACTCCACTTCATTCTGGGGTAAAGACTAGAGCCGCTTCATCAACTTACAATGCTCTAAGCGCGTTCGTCTCCATGATTGAACCAAAGAACATCAAGGAAGCCATACATGATCTAGACTGGATAGTTGCCATGCAAGAAGAACTTGGAGAATTCAAAAGGAATAAGGTCTGGAAGCTCGTGCCTAAACCCTCAAATAGAACCATCATCGGGACTCGATGGGTGTTTAGGAACAAGCTGGATGACTCAGGTAACGTTGTGCGCAACAAAGCACGACTTGTAGCTCAAGGTTACAATCAACAAGAAGGAATAGACTATGATGAAACCTATGCTCCAGTTGCGCGCCTTGAAGCTATTCGCCTTCTGATCGCTTTCGCGTCTTACAAGGATTTCAAGCTCTTCCAAATGGATGTTAAAACAGCCTTTCTCAACGGCACCTCTCCAAGAAGAGGTTTATGTCAAGCAACCTCCAGGATTTGAAAGCACATCAAAGCATCTATGGACTCAAGCAAGCTCCTAGAGCCTAGTATGACTGCTTATCAGAGTTCCTCCTCAACAACAAT
>NW_027367646.1:0-56175 GCF_046119375.1 Phyllobates terribilis
AGAGATTGTCGCAAGTTGCGTAGGTGCGTCCGCTCTATCTCTCGATTTACATCAAGCAAATCTGAATTAGTAGTGTGAGTATGGACCATAAGATAGGTCCACACCAGAATAGTAACACAAAAAGAAATAAACTAAAACAGTTGGCTCCCCGGCAACGGCGCCAAAATTTGATGAGGCTTAACGTCGTTGTGCCTATCAAAGATACCCAACTTAACAATTCCACTAGTAAAGCGGTGAGCAGGGGTCGAATCCCAAGAGAGCCAGAACGTTAATTTATTTCTTATGGTGTTACCTAGTAGTAACAATGGGGATTTTTTATTGTGATTATAGTAAATAAGCAAAAGTAAAAGTAAAAGCAATATATGTTGGATTATAACGATTATGATTATGGAGCTCACTCTATCTAGCATCTACGCATTGTTTAATTGGAATGTTGATCATCGAATTCTATTAATTTATATTCTGAATTGGTTAATTTGGTTATCCTACTCTTTGTTTGTAAATAGCAACAAGTCCAAATAGTCCTAGAAACCCTTATTGTAAGCAATAACCAAGGAAATCCCAAGGTTCAAAAGCGCAACATCATAAAGATCAAAGATAAGTAGGCCTATGCAATACCGTTGGCAAATCACCGATACTCGACACAGGTTTATAATCTCTACAAAATAAGCACTCGTAAATAGTTTATGCGAATTCTTATTGCTACCTAAAACACAAGACTTTTCAAATCGACTTATCAAGCCTAGGAATATGATGGATAATAATCAACCTAGTTTGCAACCTAGATAAAATCAAGATCAATGAATAATTAATAAAGCACAAGAGATCATAAAACAATCCTTAAATTAACTTTAGAATAAAAAGATAAGAATTCTCACAACAAATCCTAAAACAATCAGCTTTAAGAATGAACTATAGAGAGTTTATACAGACATAGCCATCGAAAGCATTGAAGAATATGGATGAATGATGGGAAAAACAACCAGGGAAGATGATAATGGTGGAAGCTTTCCTGGAGACTGCTGCTGAGTTCTCTCTAAATAAATGTGGCAAAAGAATAATGAATGAAAAGATGATTCTAACCTAATTTCTAAAGGCTTATATAATCTCTAATAAAAGGGAAATAAAATAAATCAAAATAACTAAAAAGATGTGGAAAAATAAAAATAAATCTTGGATCAAATCTTCATTTAAGTCTCGTCCGTGTCCACGCCACGATCGTGATAGGAGAGTCGCGATCGTGACAATGCTCCAGTTCTCAGGTCCGTGGCCGGTAGCGATCATGATAGGGAGTCGCGATCATGACATGTCAACTGAGGCTAAGTCACGATCGCGACATTGTTGTCTCGGTCGTGACAGCTTCAACTGAGGCTGAATCTCGGTCGTGATACTCCATCTCGGTCGTGAAAACTTCTCCTGAGATGGTCTTCGGTCTTCTACAAGCGTCGAGGCAGCTCCGATTCGCCTCTCGGCTTCTCCTTGGGTGTAGGCGTGGTATACTTCCTCTAGCTCCATCCCAAATGCACTAAAAGTGAGTATAACCGGGATCTCCATGATAAAACCACTCAAATACCGCTTACGAGCATCCCGCTAATCAATAAATAAGCTACAACCTAGATTCCGGGAATACCACTCGTTAAGCACCTAAACACCAATATTCCTAGTCTAATAGTCGCTAGTTAACACCATATAATAAGCTCCTATCAATATTACATGGTTGTCCTAATCCCTGTTCTTGTATAGTTATTAGTCCAACTAGTCCTAATAACCCTTACTAAATTTCAATGAACTTAGGAATAGATAGGTGGATGTAGTACCATTGACTTAAGTCGATATTTAACATGCATTCAACTCTCTCCACAACAACAATCCTAACTAGATCATACAATTGATTTTCTACACAATAGATAAGACTTTTGAACAAGAACAAGTCAAACCCTAGAATATGAATAGATCTAATCTACCTATATGATTAGGTCAGACAGATAAATCAAAGTCAATACACAATTAAGTGCAAGAGATATGAAAGAAATCAAATATGAATAAGAACTAAAGTATAAGTTTGACAACCAAATCATTCGAAGGTTTCAACTGTTGAACAAAGTTAAAGAGACTAGTGTGACATGGTTCTCTCAATAATATAAATTATAAAAGTGTAAGATGGAATCCTGAGGAAAAGCTCCTAAAACACTATTTATTCAACCTAAAACATAAAGATACTAATGCTAAAATCTAAGCCTGAAAGTCCATCAGAAAGCAGCAAAGGCCCGAAGTGAATCCCGTAGGCGAATCCAAAGCTGCGGTCCCAGCCCAACATGGGCGCGGTCGCGCCACCTAGGGCATTTCCGCGCCTAGGCTAATCTGTGAGACGACACACACTCACAGTGGTGCGTTTGCTCCACCTAGGGTGCGGTCGTTCCCTTGGCTCTGGTGCTTGGCGCGGCTGCGCCTTCTCCTGCACGGTCGTGCCTTCGTCCCTATGGCAATATTCTCTTCATCTTCTCTCGAATGTTTTTAATCCCCATTAATAAAGCTTCTGCACAGCGAAATCTGGATTACAATAATACAACTCATACCATTTCCAAATCACCTATAAACGGCTCTAACAACCACTGGATGCGATATGTAAGATATCGCATATCATATACCCCCACACTTAGACCTTTCTCGTCCTCGAGTAAGCTTCAATGAAATCACTCCTCCATTATGCACATCCATCTTAGCGAGTATGGAAAAACTTAATAGCAGTGGTCATCACCAACACTTCAGCTCTAAAGTACCTGCAATCATCAAAGTACATGCTTAGACTCTGACTCTACCAAAAATATATAAAAGAAAAACAATTCAAGACTCAAAACGACTCTAAAGTTGTTAACAATGCCCCAAACTTGAACTATGTTTGTCCTACGCAAGCACACGACCATGAATCTATAGAATATGCAAAAGTTGTCTCTATCCAAGTGACATATGAATGATAATAACGCAAGATCAAACAAATGACAAATTCTCTTCCTAACATGCTTCATAATCAATGACAGGATGTCACAAGCTCTAACATAATCAAACCCACACAAAAGATCACAACTCAACTCAAGTAGTACCACATAGACTTTTGTTGCTTCTTTTCATCCTATTCACTTATTCGTATATTTTCCTTTTGAAACGACTTATTTAGGTGTCGGGTATGTCCGTTTTAGGGTCCAGGCCCACCAATTTAATTCTTCATGTTGCCATGGAGGATCAAACCCGGAGTGATCTTAAACACCACTGAGATGGCATGCTCTTCTGACTTATTATGCTAGGAGCTCACCCACTTTTTATTCTCTTTTTATACATTTTTTTAATGAAAAATATTGAAGCAAGATAACATGAACAACATGATAAAACTAGAGATGAGAGGGTAAATGTGATCTTAGTATTGGTCCTAATGCATCTCAATCAAAGTCCACATCCTCAAGTCGATGTCAAAAAAATTGATCAATCGTATCATCATCATAATGCAATTGAAATATCAACATCTAAAGCATATTAAAGAGATTCAAAATTAATGCACCATTATAAGAGTCCACAAAGTACCAAATACGGGAAATATGATAACTGATACACAAAAATCAAAACAAACTCAAAAACAAAACATAGTGAGATAATTTCCCTCCCCCACACTTGAAGTACACAATGTACCTATTGTGAAATATAGAACAAAGAGAAAAGATGGAAGAAAGTGGAAAAATACCTCATTCTTCGGGTTGCCTCCCGAGAAGCGCCTTGGTTATAGTCGTAGGCTCGACTTCACATAATAAGAGTTGATTTCGGCTCAATCATCCAGCACTCAGCCCTTCACGAGCCGACACATCTCAAAATTCCTTGTCAATCCTCACATAATAAGAGTTGACCCTTTTTCTCATCCTTATTCCCTTATCATACCAAGACTTCTTTTCCTCGTAGTGTCTTGGAGGTAATTTCGGCTCAAATATTGGTACCTGCATAATAGAAGAAGTAGGGGGAATCTTGTTTCCCTCTAAAGTCAGTAACGGGGGCCCATTGTCTAAACACACCTTAGCATCATCTACATCCCCAATGAGATCAATCACACCTGTTAGTTATATGATCTAGACCATTAGTTCTTGTAACTGATAATGCCTTAGTTTTAATGATAACAAATTGCCTTATGAACTAATATGTGTATTGAGTGATATATCGCATGAAATCGATAGGCCTTTGAGTTACTTAGTAGGTTTAAGAGTGGAAAACAACCAGCTGCAGTGGGGACACAAGAGCGATTCTAGCGAGAAGAATAGTGCTCAAGGTCCTTAATTGGGAGCAAGGGAACCGAGTGACGCTGGAGGGGACCGAACAATAAAAGTGAGGGATCGAGCTACACAAGTAACACGCTACTCAAATAGGACGCACTCAAGGGGACCGAAGACACTCAAGGGGACCGAGCGCGTATATATGGAAAGAAATCTTCCAAGAGCTCAAGAAGGAAAGATTTGATTCGCTAGAGATTTACCAAATTCGAGATCTTAACAGTTGAATCTAGTTTGTCATTATATTCGGCTAGTTTAGATTTAGTAGTTTATTTATTACTATTTACATGCTTGTAGATAATTAGTTCCCGGTGACTATGCCATAGTATAATTAGTTTAGTTCATTTATCTTT
This sequence comes from Phyllobates terribilis, assembly GCF_046119375.1. Taxonomy (NCBI): domain Eukaryota; kingdom Metazoa; phylum Chordata; class Amphibia; order Anura; family Dendrobatidae; genus Phyllobates; species Phyllobates terribilis. Next base: position 4,661 of record NW_027367646.1, read on the forward strand.
AAGCGTGGTTGTCGAACTAGAGAGAACGAGTTCATCTTGATTTAGAGCTTATGCAATTTCTAGGATAGTTTAGAGAAACGAAGAACTTGTGTTTGCCTAGTAGTTGTAAGTCTCACAAGAAATCAAATCAACAACGTTTTTGAATTAAAGTGTTTGTTTGTTCTTAGTCTTGTATTTCCGCACAAAAGTTTCATCTTTAGTTAGACTAAGATCTTCACGATCCACAATTGGTATCAGAGCAGGATCCAATTCCAATACGACAATGAAGAACTCAGAGTTCAACCTCGGTATGTCCCTCAACAAACCTCACCAGCTTCCAGAAGGAGAACTTGATTGGTTGATGGGAGTTCACACGACATTCATTCAAACCCAAGACTACCAATGCTGGAAAATGATAGAGCTTGGAGACGAAGTCCTTCCAGAGCTAAAGGAGAGAAAGGATTGGCAACCAGAGCACTATGCCAAGATGGAGAAGAACTCAAAAGCTCGACAACTGATTCTGTGTGGGCTCTCTCACACAGACATTGACAAGGTCATTGGCATACAAATGGCACAAGATATGTGGGAAGCTATAATCTCCATACACAGAGGGAGCCAAGATCAGAAGGATACCATAAAGTTCACGCTTCAAAGGGAGTTTCAGTCCTTCAAACAACTCCCTGGGGAAAGCGTGTCAGCCTGCCAACTACGCTTCACTATTCTGATTAACAAGTTAACGACCTCTGGTGTAACCATCCCGCCTCTGAGAAGACACTGACCTTTATCTATGCTATGAGCGATAAGTTCGAGCTCACTCGCTGAATCGCGCTCATGTCTCCAAACTGCAAGAAGCTTCCAGTTGTAGACATATTTGGCAAGTTCTTCGACCAAGAGAACGCTGATTCTCTAAAGGGCTTAAGAGTAGAAGAATCCACTGGAACAACGCTGAAGCTCACGAACATGATTGAGAAGATGGACATCAATGATGGTGAAGAAGATGAGGACGATGATACAGAAGTCACTCTTATGACTAAGATGGTTAAAAAGTGGTTCAAGAAGAGAGCTGGACTAGGAGAAGCATCATCATAGGCTAAGCGTGATCTCAAGGAGTATACATGCTATAACTTCCAGGAAAAGGTACATCTTGCCAAGACGTGCACCAACCCAAAGGTAGAGGCAACCGAAAATAAGACACTTTCCTCAGCATGGGGAGAAGAAGATGACGAAGCTGACCTTCACGAAGGATTCCAAGGCAAATGTCTCATGGCCAATGCAGAGGCACTTACTTCTGAAGTAAAAGCTCTTGACTCTTTTCCTAATCGCATAAATATGCTTGAAAAGAAAGACCTTATTAATATGATTAAGGGGCTACTAGAAGATTCTGAAGCTTTAGAATCTCAAATCACAGAATATGAAGAGGAAGTTACTGAACTACGTAGTGAATGTCTAGACTTGTCCACTAGGTTAGCTGACAAAGAAAAGGCCTTAGTAAAATCTAGGGAACTGAGTCTGATGACGAAATCTTGCGAGGGTTGCAAGGGTAAGTAACCTCAAGGGGGATCGTTAAAGGACTTAGAACTCAAGGTGGAAAGTGACTAAGGGCTAATTCTTACGAAGATCACAGAAATAACTAAATCTGTTAATGAGAAAACTGTGAACCAAACTGTCTTTGTAAAAGATAGACCTGGATTAGGATATGACTTACATTCCTCCAAGTGCTCGAGTGCTAATGAAAAGCTCACCAGAGAATTGATTGAAAAAGTTGAGACCTTAGATAAGGCTCTTCAAATCTGTAGAAGCAAGAATGAATTCTTAGAGAAAAAGGTTAAGGCACTTGAACAACCATTAGGGGATGACAATCAATGGTTTCATGGGGAAAAAGGCTCACAAGATGTATGTGAGCTAAGCCCAAGGGAATATCACAAACATAATAGATCCCAAGATTAAGGATAGGAAGCCATTTAGATCTTTGAAGGGCAAATACGGTTATGTGAAATACAACGAATGGTGCAGATTTTGTGGTAACAATGGTCACACTATACACTCTTGCAAAAAGAAGCAAGCGCTAAGTAAAAAGGCATACAAGTCACCCACTCGCGCTACATGTGAAGTGAGTAGCTTGAATTAGGCTTCTTACTTAGCGTATGCCTCTTCATCTAAAGGCCAAAGGCTCGATCGTAGTATCCCTTCTCATACTAATCAGAAAACTAATCCACCTAGAAAAGCTGAGTTTCAATGGGTTGCAAAATGTTAGTTGAGCTTTAATAGTCTTATTAAAGCTGAATCTATTTCTCTTTGTTTGGATGATAACAAACTAATATGTTTAATCTCTTAGTGTTTTTAAGCTTTCCAGGTTGTTGTAATATCTTCTGGCATGCGCTTAAGTCATTTAGATATGCGCTTTGACTGATCTAGTCGCGCTTAACACCAAGCGAAGAAAGCAAGTTTCGCAAGCGCTGTTTAATAATCCCATTCAAGTCCAGAAGTGAGTATAGGCGAGCTTCTAAGGCATAGAAGAAGCGCTTGAATGAAGCAGAAGATGTGTTGATCACGAGGTTCCACCGTAGCACAAGGTGTACGCTGTCGCTGAAGAGAACTATCGAAATGCAAGGGAAGGCTGGTGAGCGGGAGAATTCAAGTTGAGTACACAATAGGTGTGAGAAGAACTTGAAGACTTTGAGACGCAATACCCAGGGATCGCCAGCGTGGAGATAGTTAGTTAGCGCAGGCACGCGGATTGCTAAGGTGGCGTGCATCAACAATTGGAAGAACAAAACCAAGTTAATCTGAGCGGTTGATTACTTTTGGAGAATTGATCAGGGCGCACGGATTGATGAGGTGGCAATATGCTTAGTCTTTGTTTGTTACACGAAATTAAGTTAGAGTTGTAGCTTAAGGTTTGTGTATAAATAGTGGACTGTTGCATTCACCCTAGGCATTACAAAGTGAGGAATTCAGAGAGAAGCTAGGAGAGCTTAAGTGTTTACTCAGTTGTAATCAAGAGAGGTGAAGTGCCATTCTTCTAGAGAGCTGAACTCAAGTATTTTAAAGAGAGAGTTTACGAGTGAGGTTCAAAGAGTTGAAGCGAGAGATTGTAACCTTCTTCTAATCAATACATTGTAGTGATGAGTTTTATCCCGAGTCAATTAGTGACTTAGGGTTCTCACCGTTTGGAAAACTCTTTGTGTACAAATCTAGTGCGCTTTAAACACTTAAAGCGCGCTCTTATTATTGTCTGACCTTTTCCGCGTTCAAGGACTTTAGTAAACCAATTACTAAGTGTCTTACACTGGTCAAGCGCATCTCCAAGTATTAAAGCGCAATTCAATACTTGAGAAGCGCATCTAAGAATTAATGAACCTTAGAAGACGTTGAACAATAGTGGCTTAATAAACACGAACTTACAATTGGTATCAGAGCTACATGTTTGCCTATTTTTGCACTAATCCTTTTTGCAGATCTTAAGGATTTTGAAGAGTAAGAACATGTCTAACTTCAACCTAGGAATCTCTCTCGCGAAGCCCTTATGTGTTCATTGAAGGTGAATTGGAGTGGTGGCTAACGATGACAAGGAATTACATCCAGCAAACGGATTATCAGTGTTGAAAATCATCGACAAGGGAGATGAGATAATTTCTGAGAAAGATGACTCCAAATGTGAAGCCAAGGAGTATCAACTAATGGAGAAGAATGCCAAAGCTCATCATCTCATCCTAAATGCGCTTTCTCGTAAAGACATTGATAAGGTAATGTCCCTTCCTACTGCTAAAGAGATGTGGACAACCATTATCAACATGCACTCAAGTAGTGAAGATATGAAGGACAACAGGTTATTTGAGCTGAACCGTGAATTTTGCTCCATTATAATGGGAGAAAATGAGCTTGTATCTAACTATCATTCTCGATGTCAAATTCTTTATGACAAAATGCTATCCGCTGGAATGGAAAAGAAGGCTTGGGAGTACTCTATGGCATTCATCCATGGGGTGAATTCCAAGTACGCGACTCTCAAGCAGATTCTTCTCCAATCAAAAGCGACTCGAGAATTGCCTATTTCTGTGCTTGCAGGAAAGTTCAAGGTACAAGAAATCAAGAACAATGAAGAGAAAATCTCAGAACGAGAAACCAAGGGCATGGCGCTCAAGCTCTCACGCGTCCTCCAAAAACTATAGAATGATGAGGAAGGAGACGACGATGATGATAGAGATGTCGCCATGATGACCAAGGTTGTGAAGAAATTCTTTAAGAGACAAGGTGGATTCGAGCAGCGCGATCCTACCACCAAGCAGTGCGATGTCCGAGAGTTTACATGCTTTAACTGCAACGAGAAAGGACATTTAGCCAAGGTGTGTCCTCATGCCAAGGTAAATCCAAGCGCAAGCTCCAGCTCCAAGCAACCCCCTAAACAAGCCTTTGTTACACTGTGGGGAGAATCAGGCGAAGATTCTGAAGATGGAGCGCAAACAGATGTTTTCTTAATGGCTGGTGAAGGATCTGATTCAGACTCTGGTTCTGAAATTGAGGTAGCAAATCTAAATCTTGACATTCTACCTAAGCGCAACCTCGTTTGCCTCTTAAGAGAATTAATGGTTGAACATAAGTCTCTTGCTACTAAAGCTAGAGAACAGCTGTTTGAACTAAATTTTAAAAAGAAGTAATAGTTGAGCTTTCCAAACGTTTGCATGACAGGCCCAAACTTCTCTCTAAATCTTGTGAGCGCTGTCATGGAAATGGGTTGGAAAGAAACTCTGAGTCATCTAAGGACGTAAAGCTGGATCAAATCATTTCCAAGCTAGACGACCTGACTAAACTAGTAGAGCCAAGGACTGTTTCTCTAATAGTTTTTATGAAAGCTAGACCTGGACTGGGCTATAACCCCCAGGATTCTTCTTCTTCTACCAGATTTCTTCAACCAAGTGACTACTCTGAAAAGCTTAAGTCACTTGAATAAGACTTGACTGCCTACAAGAGTGAAAACTCTCATTTAAAAAGCAAAATCAATGTCCTTGAGGAACAACCATCCGAAACCAAAGAGTGGTTTCATGGGGAAAAAGCGCATCACTTGTACAAAAAACAAGCACACACCCCAGCTCAGCCTATGAAACTCGAGAAGAAAACACCATTTAGACCAGGAAAAGGGAAGTATGGTTACGTGAGAGGTAACCATTACTGCACTTTTTGTGGTAAAAATGGACACGATAGGCATGAGTGTGAGGAACTAAAAGGCCTCAAAAACAAGCCCTATAAGCCAATGGCTAAATCTGAGGGCAAGCGCACACGTCGTCGACATTCACCTGTCGAGAACGATGGCGCTTCAGCATGCAGAGGTGCGCTTCGTGAAGCGAGACCTCATCTAGTGCTAGATTTGAACGATCCTAGCTATTATGAGCCAGTCCAAAAGACCAGCTCAACAATAGCTGTGTCTAATATTCCATCGAAGCGCAAGCTTCGTTGGGAGATCAAAGCTTGATTTCTTCACTTGCAGGTTGGAATTAAGAGTAGGTGGTATATCGACAACGGATGTTCGTGTCACATGACGGGCGATCCAACATTACTACTCTCATTTGAAGCTAAGGAAGGAGGCAACGTCTCCTTCGGTGACAAGAAGCAGGGAAGAATCGAAGTTCGAGGCAGGGCACATTTGAACAAGTCAATCCAGATCAAAGATGTGAACATAGTAGAAAGCCTCAAATACAATCTTCCCAGTTGTGCGACCAAGGGGGAAACAAGGTCTGGTTCAGCACAAGTGAATGTGCAGTGGTTAGCCCTGATCAAGAGATACTTTTAAAGGGTTATTTAGCAGACCGTAAGAGCACAAGTGGGATGGCACAGTTCCTTGGACCATGTCTTGTATCATGGGTATCCAAGAAGAAAAATTGTATTGCGCTTTCAACGACAGAAGCAGAGTACATAGCCGTAGCGCAATGTTGTGCTCAAGTACTGTGGATAAAGCAACAGCTCGTTGACTACGGTATTATTCTTGAAACTATTACTATATATTGTGATAATACCAACACAATTGTGTCTGCAAGAACACAGTACATCACACACTAACAAAGCACATCGATGTACAACACCACTTTGTACGTGATCATGTGGAGCGCAAGAACATCGAGCTTACTCATGTATCTTCAGAAGGGCAATTGGCAGATATTTTTAATAAAGAGCTTAATCGACAGGTCTTCTTAAACCTTCGGATTCAGCTTGGACTTATTCGACTCCATTAGCTTTGAGGCAATGGAACTGTAAGTATTCCCCTATTTGACTAGAATTAGCGAGCTTAGTATCAAGGTACGAACTACGGTAGCTTGCGCTTGATAGCTTTGAGTCTTTCATGCTTTATGGTTGTTCATTAAAATGAATTAGTACTGAAGTTGTCTTACTTTATTAGCTCGATTTGATATAATCTCAGTCAATGCATGCTCTTCTTTGCCAAAAACTTGACAATGGTGATCGTCTTCTACCCATATTACATGCCTAAGAAATGATCCATTGCATAGGTGTCCTTAGCCTGACAAGATGTAACGCTTCTCTCGTCCTTTATTGAACTCCACATTAGAGAAGTACATTTGGTGACATAAAGCTCAATTACCATATTACATGTATATGCACATACGTCCACATCAACTTGAGTGATTGAATGCTCTAATGTCCCTTATATGAAATGTGCATCTTCCTGTTCATGAATTTCTTTTCTTTGTGGTTTGAGATTTGAACTGGACATCACACTTTTACATCTATTTGCCTCAGTCAGTTTTTGAGCTTCTTCAGAATATTCAGCCAGAGGAGAGTTTGGTTGAGCTTTGTATTGTAGCGCATTTCTATGTTGAGGTTTGTTGTGCTTTGAAGCGCGTCTGGTTGGATTACCTTCGGACTTGGGTTTCCTTAATTAAGAAGCAACGATTAGCTGTCAACGGCTCTATTTCGCTTTTTCGGGTAACGGCTACATTTCCGACCGTTGGGTGCCTAGCGCGTCACATCAGTGTTCCCATTGGACCGTTGGACTTCGTCTTCTGTCGCTGATTTTGATTGGGTATTTGAACGGTTGAGAGTGGGGAACGCGTGCTTATAAATACCAGGTACTAGCTCCTCCTCTATTTACCTTATTTCCTACCTCTTTCCTCTATCTCTCTCTCAAACTCCGTTCAACCTTCACCATCAACTTCACTTCGAGTTCAACAATGGAAAATGTTAACCTTGCTGAGCTTGACCCAGCCACCCGTGCCCAAGTTGAGATGCTTCTCAAATCAAAGTCCTCTACATCTGGTCCGTCCTCCTCTACACAAGCTTCTCAAGATGAACCTCCCCAAACACAACCCACAGACACAGTTCTCCTCACAAAAAGCCCCAGCCCAAGCCCCACTAAAAAGCCTACCAGCCCTGCCGCTCCATTATTCTCTCATGAGCCAAAGGTCAACCTTTCACTCACAGCAGAAGACCTGGAACTGGCTGGTTACGATGTCGAGAAAGAGCTTCGCCTGCCAACTGCTGAGACCTCTACCCATGCCATGTCTCACTCTACTCCAGCAAAAGGTAAAGGTGTATTTGAAATTGAAACTCCTTCACGGCAAGGTGATCAGACACGGCCAGGTATTCCGTCTTTTACCTCTCCTCAACATCTTCTCGCTTCTATCCCCTCTGACTCGGATGACGAGGCCGACTACCTTATTCAAGCTAGTCCGGGTAACGACTCTCCACTGCCTCTACAGACTCAAAAAGCTGACCGAGAGAGTGATGTTTTGTGTCGCAAAGGTCGTAAGCGCAAGGCCCCACTTCCTCCTCCTCCCCCTGAGCCTGAGGATATTTAGTCGTCTGATGACTCTGAGCACGAGTCACCACCCCCTGAGCCGCAAGAGCAGAAACCGAAAGTCACTACTACCCGCTCTAAGCGTGCCAAAGTTATCGGCTTCAATGACTTTCCGCCTATTCCATCAGGTATTGCTAAGCGTGGTTTCTTGTTCCCAGAAATTGTGACTCCAGATCTTCTCTCAGAGCTCAAAGAGTCTTCACATATCATGCGCTTCGCTACCTGGCTGAGTTTTCAAGGTTGGGACAAGTTGGAAACGGAACCAGCGAGATGCAATGACGCTATGGTGTATCAATTTTATGCGATGACGGAGTATCCAGTTGCTAATCCAGAGTATAGCCAAGTGTGGTTTTATTGGCGAGGTAACTCAAAGGAGTCGTTCTTAGTGAAAGATTTGGCAAAGGCGATTGGTTTGACCGGGCAGTCTAATGTGTTCGGCCGTGTTTACAAAAAGAACTGGCCGGCCGGTGCAAAACAGATCAAGGAAGTCGTCTTTGGCCCTAATGTGCCTAAGCGCGCTCTTACAATGGATGTGCTCAAACCAAGTCAAAGGCTTCTGCATCACTTCATCATTACCAATATCACACCGAGGGACTATGATCGAGACAAGGTAACCATTTCTGACTGTTGTATCATGGCGAATGTTATTTCGAACCAGGTGATCAACACTGCCCAGATTATGATGAGTCACCTGGTTCTTTGCCGAGCAGCTACCTCTAGTCCTTTGCCATTCCCTCATATCATGTGCAAGATGCTCCAAGCTGATGGAATCTACGACCGCTCTCTCTCAGACTATGCTTGCTCTACTTTTATTACTTCTAATGCGATTTGCGCCATCCTGCTTCCTTGAGTTGAAGGTACACACCCCTCTTCATCGCTCTCCGAGCTCAGTCCTCGCGCTCGTCCTTCTTCTAGCTCTACAGATTTTTCAAGTGTTGTTGCAACACTTGAAGCGCATCATGAGAGGGTCGAGAAACTGCTAGGTGCGCTGGTCGAGCAGGTGACGAAGATGGTTCAAATGGTTCAGGAGAAGTTTGATTATGAGAAAGGCGGTAGTTGTTAAAGTGTTGTGATGGTTGCGCTTTTAAGCGCTTTTGCTGACTTCTTATTCTCTCTCTGCTTTGTTTAAGTATTTTTGAAATAGCTTGTTAGGTTATCCATCCTATTTTGTGGCAGTGACTTAAAATGATCAATGAAGTATGCTTCTGATTTTTATATCTCTGAGAGCTTTGCTGACTTGCCTCTTCTCTAATTAAGTTGATTATTGTTTGCCATTCTGCATTGTTTGACTTATTAGCTAGCAAGCGCACCCTCCTATCTTTCTTACCATATGACTATGCTTTTGATTTTTTCGATGATGTCAAAAGGGGGAAGAAAACAGGTACATCCTCCGTTGATTAAGGGGGAAGTATGAGATCGTGCTTGAACTTAGGGGGAATTTGAAAACTGTGTTGGTTAAGTACTTGGTAAGGTACTTCGATCTAATTTCGAATCTGAATAATTGATTAACTTGTGTTTATTGTCTCCATTTTAATCATTAATGAAAGTATTCATGAGCTTACCTGTTCACAGTTTGTCATCATCAAAAAGGGGGAAATTATTAGTTGAGCTTTAATAGTCTTATTAAAGCTTAATCTATTTCTCTTTGTTTTGATGATAACAAACTTATATGTTTAATCTGTTAGTGTTTTTAAGTTTTCCAGGTTATTGTAATATCTTCTGGCATGCGCTTAAGTCATTTAGAGATGCGCTTCGACTGATCTCAGTCGCGCTTAACACCAAGCGAAGAAAGTAAGTTTCGCAAGCGGTGTTTAATAATCCCATTCAAGTCCGGAAGTGAGTATAGGAGAGCTTCTAAGGCATAGAAGATGCGCTTGAATGAAGCGGAAGAAGTGTTGATCACGAGGTTCCACCGTAGCACAAGGTGTACGCTGTCGCAGAAGAGAACTACCGAAATGCAAGGGAAGGCTAGTGAGCGGGAGAATTCAAGTTGAGTACACAAGAGGTGTGAGAAAAACTTGAAGACTTTGAGACGCAATACCCAGGGATTGCCAGCGTGGAGATAGTTAGTTAGCGCAGGCACACGGAATGCAGAGGTGGTGTGCATCAACAATTGGAAGAACAAAACCGAGTTAATCTGAGCGGTTGATTACTTCTGGAGAATTGATCAAGGCGCACGGATTGATGAGGTGGCAATATGCTTAGTCTTTGTTTGTTACACGAAATTAAGTTAGAGTTGTAGCTTAAGGTTTGTTTATAAATAGTGGACTGTTCCATTCACTCTAGGCATTACAAAGTGAGGAATTCAGAGAGAAGCTAGGAGAGCTTAAGTGTTTACTCAGTTGTAATCAAGAGAGGTGAAGTGCCATTGTTCTAGAGAGCTGAACTCAAGTATTGTAAAGAGAGAGTTTACGAGTGAGGTTCAAAGAGTTGAAGCGAGAGATTGTAACCTTCTTCTAATCAATACATTATAGTGATGAGTTTTATCCCGAGTCAATTAGTGACTTAGGGTTCTCACCGTTTGGAAAACTCTTTGTGTGCAAATCTAGTGCACTTTAAACACTTAAAGCGCGCTCTTATTGTTGTCTGACCTTTTCCGCGTTCAAGGACTTTAGTAAACCAATTACTAAGTGTCTTACACTGGTCAAAGACATCTCCAAGTATTAAAGCGCAATTCGATACTTGAGAAGCGCATCTAAGACTTAATGAACCTTAAAAGACGTTGAACAATAGTGGCTTAATAAACACGAACTTACTTAAAAGTTTGATTGCTTATTTACAGGGAAACTTGAACAACGAGAACAAATGGTACATAGACAGTGGCTGCACATGTCACACGACTGGAGACAAGGAGAGACTATGGATTTTTCAAGTATATGATGATGGAAGTGTATCATTTAGTGACAACAGAGCTAGAGAAATCACTGGACATGGAAAGGTACATCTCAATGACAAGATAGAGATCTAGATGGTGAATTTGTGTAGAGCCTTTGCTACAATCTCTTAAGCGTAGCTCAACTCTGTGATGAGGGACCAAACGAGGTGACTTTCACTACCTCGAATTGCCTTGTGAGAAATTCTATTGGGGAAATCATCCAAAGGGGAAGCTATTCAACAGTCCATATATATTCGACTCCAGCTTAATCCCAAAGAGTCACCTTTGTCTCACTACTATCAAAGATCAGATAGAATTATGGCATCAACGACTAGGGCTCATCAACCTACATCTTCTACATAAGCTACGTGCAAAGGAGCTAGTCCGTGGCTTACCTCTAATCAAGATAGACAACTTGACTCACTGTGCCAACTATGTCAAGGGAAAGCAAGTCAGAAGTTTGTTCAAAGCTAAGAAGAAATTCACAACAAAGAAGCCCCTTGAGCTTCTTCATATGGACCTTTGTGGGCCAATGCGTGTTCAAAGCTCTGGTGGAGGACGCTACATATTTGTGATAGTTAATGACTTCTCTAGGTTCACTTGAACCTTATTCCTACGCTCCAATAATCAAACCTTCTCGCGCTTCATCGAGCTAGTCGCTTTAATCGAGAACTCTCTATATCTGATGGTGCACTCTATAAGATCAGATCATGGAACAAAATTTGAGAATGGAGAGATGCTGAGCTACTACATTGAAAGAGGAATTGCTCACAACTTCTCAGCTCCCAGGACACCACAACAGAATGGAGTGGAAGAAAGAAAGAACCGAACGCTAGTAGAGACGGCTCGCACCATGCTACTTCAAAGTGGAGTTACTTCTTCTCTATGGGCTGAAGCGGTAAACACTGCATGCTTCATCACCAACAAAGCTCTTCTACGCCCCTCACTAGGAAAGACTTCATACGAGCTGATCAAGGGATACCCTCCAAGCATATCACATTTCAGGGTATTTGGATACAAGTGCTACGTGCTGAACAATGGGAAAGACAATTTAGGTAAGTTCGATGCACACAGTGATGAAGCAATCTTTCTTGGTTATGTCCCAGCAAGCGAAGCGTACAAGGTGTTCAACCAACGAATAAGAACCTTTGAGGAAAGCATACATGTAGTGTTTGATGAGAGCACGTTCCACTCCTTTTCGTCAAACATCTCAGATCCATTCCCATAAGTCACCCCCTTAGAAGCTTCCTCAGATATTAATCGAACCGCTCCTCCTAGAGCCTTAAATCCACTCGCCCTTCCCTATACACCCTCAGTTCCCTTAGGCCCTGACTCAAAAAGTGACAAAAAAGGGCCTTCTAATTCAGAAATTGTTCAAAACACATAGCCTCCCACTAGAGCTTTTCAACAACAAGGTGCTCATCACCCAGCGAACATGCTCACCCCTGTCCATTCTGGGATTCACACTCTGTTAGTTGAGCTTTAATCGTCTTGTTAAAGCTTAATCTATTTCTCTTTGTTTTGATGATAACAAACTAATATGTTTAATCTCTTAGTATTTTTAAGCCTTCCAGGTTATTGCCATATTTGTAAGGATGCGCTTAAGTCACTTAGAGATGCGCTTGACTGGTCTCAGTCGCGCTTAACACCAAGCGGAGAAAGTAAGTTTCGCAAACGGTGTTTAATAAATCCATTCAATACCAAGAAGTAAGAGTGATTGAGCTTCGAGGGCGTAGAGACGCGCTTGAATGTAGTTGAAGAAAGTTGACCACGGGGTTCCACCGAAGATTAGGGTGTGCCAGAGCGCAGAAGAACAAATTCTACATGCTAAGAAGGATGGTAAAGCGGGAGAGTGCAAGTTGCGTGCACAGGAAGGTGCGAGAAGAACTTCTCACTCTTTGGGACGCTACTCCAGGGATCGCCAGCGTAGCAGGAGTTTGTTAGAGCTTAAAGCACACGGATTGCTTATGTGGCGTGGATCAACACATGAAGAACAAAACCAATTCACTCCAGGTCGTTGATTAATTTTGGTGAAGTGATCAAGGCACACGGATTGATGAGGTGGCATTGTGCTTAGACTTTGTTTGTTACACGAATTAAGTTAGAGGTTTAGCTTAAGGGTTGTGTATAAATAGAGTACTGTTGCATTCACTCTAGGCATTGCAAACTGAGAGAATATAGGAAGCTAGAGAAAGCTTAAGAGATATATTGGTTTGTAATCAGAGAGTGTTGAGAGTGCCTTCATTTGTTCTTCAGAGCTGAATTCCAAGTACTGTAAAGAGAGGCTTACGAGTGAGCTTCAAGTGTTGAAGCGAGAGATTGTAATCCTTTCTTAATCAATACAAGTGTAGTGGTGAGTTTTATCCCGAGTCAGCTAGTGACTTAGGGTTCTCACCGTTTGGAAATTCTTGTGTGTGCAAAAAAAAGTGCGCTCTAACAACTTAAAGCGCGCTCAATTGTCTGTCTAACCTCTTCCGCACTTAAGGACTTTAGTAAACTCATAACTAATAATTCTTCATAGGTTAAGCGCAACCCAAGTATTCAAAGCGCAATTGAATTCTTGTTAAGCGCAACTAAGGCTTAATGAACCTTAGTGACAGTGAACAATAGCTGATCAAACACGTGTTTTCTATAGTTGGTATCAGAGCAACAGGTTAGCTATTTGCACTAATTCTTTTACAGGTTCAAAGGATTCTCAAGTCTCGAACAATGGCTAGTTTCAACCTCGGCATTTCTCTCGCTAAGCATGTCCTTGTTGAAGGCGAACTCGAATGGTGGCTCACAATGACGAAAAATTACATCCAGCAAACGGATTACCAGTGCTGGAAGATTATTGAAAAGGGCGATGAGAAGATCTCCGAAACTGATGACTCAAAATGGGAAGCAAAAGAGTACCAACTGATGGAGAAGAATGCTAAAGCGCGACAGCTCATTCTTAATGCACTTTCAAGGAAAGACATAGACAAGGTAATGTCCCTCCCCACTGCCCAAGCCATATGGAAAGCCATCATAAACATGCACTCAGGTAGTGATGATATGAAGGACAATCGTATCTTTGAGCTTAACCGCGAATTTTTCTCCATTAGAATGGGGGAAAATGAGCTCGTTTCTGATTATCATTCTCGGTGTCAAATCCTCTATGACAAGATGCTTTCTGCTGGAATGGAGAAGAAAGCTTGGGAGTATTCTATGGCATTCATTCATGGAGTGAAATCAAAGTATACAACCCTCAAGCAGATTCTTCTTCAGTCCAAGGAAACTCGAGAATTGCCTATCTCTATTCTTGCAAGGAAATTCAAAGTTCAGGAAATCAAGAACAACGAGGAGAAGCACTCAGACCAAGAAACAAGAGGAATGGCGCTCAAGCTCTCACACGTCCTCAAAAAGCTTGAAAATGATGATGAAGGAGAAGACGACGATGATAGAGACGTCGCTATGATGACTAAAGTTGTAAAGAAATTCTTTAAGAAACAGGGTGGTTTCAAACAGCGCGATCCTACCTCCAAGCAGCGCGACGTCAGGGATTTCACTTGTTTCAACTGCAACGAGAAGGGACACCTTGCTAAAGCTTGTCCTCATCTAAAGGTGAATCCAAGCGCAAGCTCCAACGAAAAACAGCCTCCTCCTAAACAAGCTTTTGTTTCACTCTGGGGTGAATCTGATGGAGATTCGGATGATGGAGCGCAAGCTGATGTCTGCTTGATGGCTGGTAGTAGATCAAACTCAGACTCTGGCTCTGAGGTTGAGGTAATGGATCTTAACTATGAAATCTTACCCAAGCGCAATCTTATAAATCTTTTTTAAAAGAATTAATGGCTAATCATAAGTCACTAGCTAATGAAGCTAGGGGACTTCTGGATGAACTTAATAGTTCTAAGGAAGAAGTAGTTGAGCTTTCCAAGAGCTTACATGACAACCACACTCTCTTGACAAATCCTGTGAGCGTTGTCATGAAAAACGAGTTGGAAAGAAACTCTGTCTCAACCAAGGATGTAAAGCTCGATCAGATCATATCAATGCTTGACATTCTTACTAAGCTAGTGGAAGCAAAGTCTATCCCTCAAACAGGCTTTGTGAAAGCTAGACCTGGATTGGGCTATGACCCCCAGGAATCTTCCTCTTCCTTCATTCCTCCCCAATCAAGTGAGTTCTCTGCTAGAATCAAATCACTTGAACAAGACCTAACTGCCTACAAGAGTGAAAACTCTCATCTGAAGAGCAGAATAAAGGTACTTGAGGATCAACCTTTAGAAACCAAAGAGTGGTTTCATGGGGAAAAAGCGCATCATTTGTATAAAAAACAAGCGCATACCCCAACTCAGTCTCCCGTTTTACAAAAGAAAGAACCATTTAGACCAGGAAAAGGCAAGTATGGTTATGTAAGAGATAACCATTATTGTACCTTTTATGGTCGAAAGGGACATGACAGGCGTGAGTGCAAGGACTTGAAAGTCCTTAAGAATCAGCCCTATAAGCCAATGGATAAATCCAAGGGCAAGCATCAATGTTATCAACATTCACTTGTTGACAATGGTTGCGCTTCAATGCATAGAGGTGCGCTTCGTAAAGAGCGACCTCATATTGTGCTTGATCTTAATGATCCTAGCTATTATGAGCCTGTTCATAAAACAAGTGAGTCAATAGTTATGGATAATGTTCCCACGAAGTTTGCGCTTCGTAGGGAACATAGAAATTGATCTTTTTCTTTGCAGAATGAAATCAAGAGTAGATGATTCATGTTTAGCGATTGTTTGTAACGAGCGATCCACTTTGGCTACTCTCATTTCAACATAAGGAAGGAGAGCAAGACTCCTTCGGGGAATAAAGGCAAGGAAAGATCACGAGACGTATCTAGTACATCATTCAAAGCCTTAATATCTCGATGTACACTTTCCACGTGATTATCTGAAACGCAAGGGCATCAAGTTTATTCACGTATCTTCAGAAGGGCAATTGGCAGATATCTTCACTAAGGCGCTTAACCGTCAGGCATTCCTAAACCTCAGGGTTCAGCTTGGCCTTATTCGACTCCATTAGCTTCAAGGAAATGGAACTGTAAGTATTCCTCTATTTGACTAGAACTAGCGAGCTTAGTATCAAGGTACGAACTATGGTCGCTTGCGCTTGATAGCTTTGAGTCTTTCATGCTTTATAGTTGTTCATTGAAATGAATTAGTATTGAACTTGTCTGACTTGTTTGGCTCGATTTGATATAATCCTAGTCCATGCATGCTCTTCTTTGCCAAAAACGTGACAATGATGATCGTCTTCTACCCATATTACATGCCTAAGAAATGATCCATTGCATAGGTGTCCTTAGCCTGACTAGATGTAAAGCTTCTCTCGTCCTTTATTGAGATCTACATTAGAGAAGTATTCATTTGGTGACATAAAGCCCAATTACCATGCTACATGTATATGCACATACTTCCACATCAACTTGAGTGATTGAATGCTCTAATGTCCCCTATATGAAATGTGCATCTTCCTATTCATGAATTACTTTACATTGTACTTTGAGAATTAAACTGGACATCACGCTCTTACATCCACTCATCTCAATCAGTGTTGTGCTTCTTCAGTATTATTATTCAGAAGTGATTCAGCTTGCGCTTTAGTCTCTAGCGCATGTCAGTGTCGCAGTCTATAGCACTTTGTAGCACATCTGGGTGGATTTCCTTCCAAGTTGGGTTTGCTTAACTTTGAAAAAACGCCTTTTTGTCAAATCAGTCTGCCACTTTTGTGATGTAACGGCTCTCTTGCAGTGCAACGGTCATAATTATAGCCGTTGAGGGCTATGCGCAGGCCTAGCGCGGATTTTGCGAGATTTTATTGGACCGTCGGAGGCGAGTAACGGCTACATTTCTGAGATTGAATTTGATTGGAGCTTTGAGCGGCTTAGAGTTGTTGGTTGTGCTATATATACAAGGTAATTGTCTCACCCTTTTTACCTTCTCAATTTTTCTTTAACCATCTACCTCTATCCTCTTCTACTTCCCTCATCCTCCATTCTCATACATTCTGTCACCACCATGGACAAAGTACTTAGTGAGCTTGGTGAGCTTGACCCAGCAACTTGGGCCAAGGTCGAGTCACTTGTCCAGGCAATGACTAAAGCCTCATCCTCAACCCATACTCAGCCTGCACCTCAAAATCCCCCTGCCTCTCACGAAGTTACATCCCCTACAAAGAACCCAGACTCTTCTACACCAAACTCATATTCCCCAGCTACTAAAACTGCCTCACACTCTGACCCTATTGACCTTACCGGCCATGGCGAACCAAATCCTGTAGCTACAAACCCAGATAGCCCTTTGAAGCCCTTGTTCTCTCATGATCCCAAGGTGGATCTCGCTCAGTTTGCCGTTGATCTAGAATTCGCTGGCTACGACGCAGTGAAGGAGCTTGGAAGAGCTACAGTTGAGACGTCGCACACAACTCCAGCTAAAGTTAAAGGTGTCCTCAGTATTGACACCCCTTCTCGGCCTGGCTCCAAAGTTCGGCCTCAAGCGCAATCTTTGACGTCTCCGAAAGAGCTTCTCGCCAGTATTCCATCTGACTCAGACGACGATGTTGAGTTTCAACTCTTACCTAGAACTGGCGTCAATTCTCCTCTTCCTTTACAGTCTCAGAGGCCGGATCGACAAATTGATGCGCTTCGGCGCAAAGGCAAGAAGTGCAAGGCCGCAGCTCCTCCTCCACCTTCTTCAGAGGATGTCGAGTCTTCCGATGGGTCCGAGAACGATTCTCCTCCACCGGAACAGAAACCAGCTGGCGCTTCAACCAGATCCAAGCGCACCAAGGTAATGGGCTTAACTGATTTTCCTCCCATTCCTCAGGGTGTACAAAAGCGATCGTTCTTATTTCCAGAGATCGTTACCACTGATCTACTGACCGGGCTTCAAGACTCTTCCCACGTCACGTGCTTTGCCACCTGGTTGAGCTTCCAAGGCTGGGATACACTTGAGACAGAGCCTGCACGCTGCAACAACGCAATGGTGTATCAGTTTTATGCTACTCTGGAGTACCAAGCGCCTAATCCCGAATACAGCTCAGTTGGCTTCACAAGGCGAGGTAATTCAAAAGAATGTTTTCGTGTCAAGGATCTTACCAAAGCTATTGGCTTAACCGAGCAGTCCAGTGGTTTCGGACGGCTTTACAAGAAGAATTGGCCGGCCGGTGGAACTGCGCTTAAGAAGGTAGTTTTCGGACCTAATGTGCCTAAGGGTGCGCTTAAAGTGGACATGCTTCGCCCATCCAAGCGCATGCTGCATCACTTCATCATCACCAACATCACGCCGCGAGATTACGACCGTGACAAGGTGACTATCGCTGATTGCTGTATTATTACTGCAGTTATCTCAAATCAGGTTGTCAATACCGCTCAGCTCATGATGAGTCATCTGGTGTTGTGTCGCGCTGCTACATCCGGTCCATTGCCTTTCCTACACTTAATCTGCAAGATGCTTCGTGCCGACGGTTTGTACGACACTTATCTCCCTGATTATGACTGTTCCACTTTTCTTACAGTCGATGCCATTCTGAAGAGAAGCTCCATTCTAGCTCGCGCTCTGAGCTGAGTCCTCGCGTTCGAGCTTCTTCAAGTTCTGCTGACTTGTCAGTGATTGTGGAATCGATGGAAGCGCATCAGGATAGGGTAGAAAAGCATCTTCGGGAAATGGTTGAGCTGATGTCTACTATGGTGAAGATGGTCCAGGAGAAGTTTGAAGCTGATAGGGGTGGTAGTTTGTGAGCAGTTGTGATGGTTGCGCTTTTAAAGCGCTTTTGCTGACTTTATTTTCTCTCTCTACTTTGTTCTAAGTTTTTGTGAATTAACTTGCTAGGTTTCCTCCCTTCTTTGTGGTAGTTCTTAAACAATATAAATGAAGTATGTTTTTTTACTTTTATATCTCTGAGAGCCTCACTGACATGACTATTCTATACTTAAGTTGATTAGTGTTCTCTATTGAGTTTTGTCTGACGTCGTAGCTATCAAGCGCACTCTACTATTTTTCTTACTGTATGACTCTGCTTTGAATTTTTCGATGATGTCAAAAGGGGGAAAAACACAGGTACATTCCTCTTTGATTAAGGGGAAAGTATGAGATCGTGCTTGAATTCAGGGGGAATTGAAAACTGGTATGGTTAAGTACTTGGTAAGATACTTTGATCCAATTCCGAATCTGAATACTTGATTAAATTGATATTATTGCCTTCATTTTAGTTACTTAAGAAAGTATTCATGAGCTTACCTGTTTACAGTTTGTCATCATCAAAAAGGGGGAAATTGTTAGTTGAGCTTTAATCGTCTTGTTAAAGCTTAATCTATTTCTCTTTGTTTTGATGATAACAAACTAATATGTTTAATCTCTTAGTGTTTTTAAGCCTTCCAGGTTATTTCCATATTTGTAAGGATGCGCTTAAGTCACTTAGAGATGCGCTTGACTAGTCTCAGTCGCGCTTAACACCAAGCGGAGAAAGTAAGTTTCGCAAACGGTGTTTAATAAATCCATTCAAGACCAAGAAGTAAGAGTGATCGAGCTTCGAGGGCGTAGAGACGCGCTTGAATGTAGTTGAAGAAAGTTGACCACGAGGTTCCACCGAAGCTTAGGGTGTGCCAGAGCGCAGAAGAACAAATCCTACATGCTAAGAAGGCTGGTAAAGCGGGAGAGTGCAAGTTGCGTGCACAGGAAGGTGCGAGAAGAACTTCTCACTCTTTGGAACGCTACTCCAGGGATCGACAGCGTGGCAGGAGTTTGTTAGAGCTTAAAGCACACGGATTGCTTATGTGGCGTGGATCAACACATGAAGAACAAAACCAATTCACTCCAGGTCGTTGATTAATTCTGGTGAAGTGATCAAGGCACACGGATTGATGAGGTGGCATTGTGCTTAGTCTTTGTTTGTTACACGAATTAAGTTAGAGGTTTAGCTTAAGGGTTGTGTATAAATAGAGTAATTTTGCATTCACTTTAGGCATTGCAAACTGAGAGAATATAGGTAGCTAGAGAGAGCTTAAGAGATATATTGGTTTGTAATCAGAGAATATTGAGAGTGCCTTCATTTGTTCTTCAGAGCTGAATTCCAAGTATTGTAAAGAGAGAGCTTACGAGTGAGCTTCAAGTGTTGAAGCGAGAGATTGTAATCCTTTCTTAATCAATACAAGTGTAGTGGTTAGTTTTATCCCGAGTCAGCTAGTGACTTAGGGTTCTCACCGTTTGGAAATTCTTGTGTGTGCAAATATAAGTGCGCTTTTCTGTCTAACCTCTACCGCACTTAAGGACTTTAGTAAACTCATTACTAATAGTTCATCATAGGTTAAGCGCAACCCAAGTTTTCAAAGCGCAATTGAATTCTTGTTAAGCGTAACTAAGGCTTAATGAACCTTAGTGACAATGAACAATAGCTGATCAAACACGTGTTTTCTACACACTCGCTCTCGTGTAGCTCGACTAGCACCTCCGGAGACAATCACTGAAGCACTTGATTAAGAAACTGAGGAAATCAGCCTTTGTGCCTTCAACACGTTCGTCTCTCTCACTGAGCCTAAGAACATCAAATAAGCCATCCTTGATCCAGATTGGATGGCATCCATGCAAGAGGAGCCTCATGAGTGTGAGTAGAATAAAGTCTGGCGCCTAGTTCCTAATCCCTCTAATCATACCATCATAGGCACTCGTTGGGTCTTTCGTAACAAGCTCGATGATTCAGGAGATGTGGTAAGGAACAAAGCACTTTTAGTAGCATAGGGATACAATCAACAAGAAGGGATCGATTCTGACGAGACATATGCTCCAGTCGCCAGATTAGAGGCCATTCGACTTCTTATTTCCTTCGCTTTGCACAAGGGCTTCAAGCTGTTTCAAATGGACGTGAAGACGACCTTTCTCAATGGTGTGCTCAATGAAGAAGTGTATGTGAAGTAGCCTCCAGGTTTTGAGGACTCGACTCATCTAGGGCTCGTGTATTTCTTGGACAAGGCCCTCTATGGGTTAAAGCAAGCACCAAGGGCATGGTATGAGTGCCTCTCCGAGTACCTCCTCGCCAACAACTACAAAAGGAGAACAATTGACAAGACGCTCTTCATCTAGGAACATAAGGGAGACATCCTAGTGGTTCAGTTATACGTTGATGATATTATTTTCGGTTCCACTAACATGTCCCTTGTAGAGAAATCCAAAGACGTGATGAGCAGCAAGTTCAACATGAGCATGATAGGGGAACTCAACTTTTTTATTGGGATGCAAGTGGTGCAAAAGGGTGAAGGCATTCAAATTCATCAAAAAAATACCTAAGGGAGATCTTAAAGAAGTTTGGGATGGACAACATCAAGCCCCTTCACACTCTAGTGTCCACATGTACTAAGCTTGATTCAGACCTCAATGGCCCCAAGGCAAATGAGACACTCTATAGAGGTATGTTAGGATCTTTAATGTACTTTGCCACCTCTAGGCCCTAGATTCTTTTTGCAGTGGGTTTGTGTGCACGTTTCCAAGCCGATCCAAGGGAGTCGCACGTTGCTATTATCAAGCGTATCCTTCGTTATCTAAATGGGACTGATAATCTTTGTTTATGGTACCCTAAGAACTGCGATTTTACACTTGTTGGATACATAGATGCTGACTATGCAGGTTATCTCATTGATCGAAAGAGCACCTCAGGTATGGCAGAATTTATAGGCCCTTGTATCATCTCTTGGGGCACTTGCAAGCAGAACTCAGTAGTTGTGTCCACCACCGAGGCAGAATACGTAGCATCAACTTCTTGTTGTGCTCAAATCCTATGGCTCAAGCAACAACTCACGGACTTTGTCATATCAATGGGCTCAATTGAAATAAGGTATGACAACACAAGCGCGATTAATATCTCAAAGAATCTTGTGCACCACTCTCGAACCAAGCACATTGACGTGCGCCATCATTTCCTTTGAGATAATGTGGAGAAGAAGCACATCAAGCTCACCCACTGCAGAACTGATGATCAAATAGTAGACATTTTCACCAAGGCCTTGAACAAGGAACCATTTATCAAACTCAGACTTCACTTGGGCTTGATCCCCTTTCATTAAGCATCTCCTTCCACGTAAGCCTCTTCCCCTGATCTTGTGTAAATTCAGTTCTTCTTTTAATCTTGGGAACATAGGATTAATACGTGCGCGGACCTAGCCTATACTAGGGTTATTCATCCTTCGCATGCTTCGTGTGATGCTAAATGATAAATGCTTAGTTAGGCCCTCTCTAGGATTGCACTATTGCTTGCTAAAACTTGATCCATATGCATGCTATTCTTATTCAAGCGCTTATATATATGCACGATGATCTCCTCTTAACCTTATAATCAAGCCCCCCCCCCCACAGATATGATTCGTGCTTATAGGACAGTGCCTTAACCTTGATCTAAATGTTACGTTCCCTATGACCTTATAAGTCACAACTGGGAATATTCATTGAGATGTCAAAAAGGCCTACCCATATATGCTTAGCACTTATTTTTTTTAAAAGATCTTTTATGTCTTTGTGTGTGTGAGATTATTATGTGCTTAAGCGAGTTGAATTATCCTATTGAGAATGGGAACTGAGACACAGCGCGTCAGTGTATGGGGACCGGGTAAGTATAAGAGATAACAAGCGCAGATTTTGAAACACCACGTCCTTGGGGACAGAGTAACCCAGAATAGTGTAAAGCGCAGATCATAATAGGAACTGAGTGTAGGGACCTACGGAATTTTAGGAACCGAGCTTCTCAACGGTCGACTATCTTCTAGGCACTCATTACTCGCCAGCTCTTCAATGGCTACTTGAATCTGCGATAAACGAGGCGCTGTTCTAGATTCGCAATCCGGCCATTGTGATTCGACCGTTCATCGCCATCCATAAATAGCCCCTCAGACCAGATTCAATCCCCCTTCACCATCTTCACACTATTCACTCCCTACTTAAGCTTTCCTCTCTTCACACGTTCTCACCTCTCGACCCTGCATCTCATCACCACTCACACCTTTCTCTACCCCAAAAAATCTCATCCCTCAAACACACAAATAGCCAACCCCATGAACATCGACCCCGAGAAATGGGATGGATTCCTAAAATTTCAAGAGTTCATGGAGAGCTCCAAAGCCGCCACATTCGTTCCACCATCTACCTCATCTGCTCCAGCCTCCACTGACCCAACACCTCTAAAGCCTCTCTCTCCCATACCATAATAGGTGTCCAGTCCTCAGCCCTCATCATCACCACCTCCACCACCTACCGCTCATTCCACATCTCCAACTCATGTGGAGGAAGACCAGCCCAACCCAGTGCCGATTCAACATATCTCCTCCACCGAACACAAGGCTTCTTCAACTGACTCCACTGAGCACACACCAACCGCATCCATACATGATGAGTCCACCCACCAGAATCTTTCTATCACCTCTACCACTCTCGCCCTCACTAATCCTCCCTCTCCACTGCCTCAGTCATCCCACAAAAGGGACCTCGCCATCACTCCTTCCTCCACCACCCAGAAACGCCAAAAAACCATCGCCACGCCAAAAATCGACGAGTCCCTCTGCCTACCACCTGCCCATGGGAACTTCTCTACCCGCGTAGTCATTGATTCCCTCATCATCGGGCAAGGGTTATGGTCAAGCCTCAGTACAGCCGAATTCGACGTCGCCTCCGCAGTCGCCTCCCTCGAGCGGACTCGTTGGTAAGATCTAGAAGTCGAGCCCTCCGCAGTCGACTATGAGGAGGTGAAAAAATTCTACAACGCCTTAGTAGTGATGACCCCCTCTCCAGGAAAGTTGTATTCTGTAGCTCACATTCCATGGGTAGACAAGCCGAAGATGCTAAACATCAAGCTCTTGGTGAAGGTGCTCGAACAACCGACGGACGAAGGGTATGCATCTCTGCCCAAGAAGAACTGACCCTCAGGAAAGGCTGAGAGCTTGGATTTACTAGTGGGGAAGGCGCGTCCAAAGTAAATCAAGACGCACATGCTGAGCTTCGAAACAAAGCTCATCCATTACATCATGCTGGGCAACGTCATCCCTCTGCAAGAGAAGCACGATACAGTTTCCATGGCAGATGCGTGCCTGCTGTCTGAAGTCATCGAAGGGAGTATTATAGACACACCGCGTCTCATTCGCTCTCATATGCTGACAGTGAAGATGCACAAAAACCACCCCACATTGTAAAGAAGATCATGCTCGAGCTGGGGATCTACAGGCCAGTCAAGGAGATGCCCTGTGAAAGCATTATTGCCGAGACTGGGCTGCGCCGGCTACTCAAACACGCCAGTATGGATGCGTCAGTAGAGAAAATGATTCTTGGATCCACTCCTCGTCACGGGCCCAATACCGAGCCCAAACCCAAGCCAGAAACCTCAGCCCCTCCAAAATCCAACCGAAACCTTGCCGCATCAAGAGCCCTTCGAAGGATCCTAAGCCACCGCTGCCGCTGAATATGAGCTCAGAGGAAATTCAGCTTCACACCTTGGAAGATGTACTTCAGACTAATCGACATCTGCCAGGGCTTAGGAGGATGATTGAATGGCACCTTCATCACATGAAGGCGCTCATGATAGGGCCTCTGAAAGAGAGCTTCGAAGATGATTACGAGGATGAATATCACTGGGAGTAGCTGCTGTCTCAGTTCTCCTTAGGGATCCTTAGAAATCCAAAGCTCCTCTAAAATCCTTGTCATTTTTTCTCTTTTGACTATTTTTCTGTGTGCTCTTATATATTTATCAATGAAATGCTTGCTTTGGTTCACTTATCTGCTTGCTCTAGTGTGTACTGGGATAGGGCTAAACTTGTTGTGTTTTCATTCATATCACTTACTCATTCCTCTAGAAGGCAAGCACGTGCTACTCTTATTTTTCCTTGATTAATATTGATCATTCATTTTTACATGATGTCAAAAGGGGGAATATTACAGCATATGAGTTATTTAAATTAGGGGGAACAAGAACATATGACAGTTACAAAGTGATGCGTATTACTTGTTCATCAATTAAGGGGGCATTTAAAGCTACTTCTATTCTCAACTCTATAGTATGCTTATGCCAGGATTCTAAGTTTGTCATCATTAAACAGGGAGAAATTGTTAGTTATATGAACTAGCCCCTTAGTTCTTATAACTGATAATGCCTTGGTTTTAATGATAACAAACTGCCTTATGAACTAATATGTGTAATGAGTGAGATATCACAGGAATTCGATAGGCCTTTGAGTTACGTAGAAAGTTTAAGCGTGGAAAACAACGAGCTGGAGTTGGGACACAAGAGTGAGTCCATCGAGAAGAATAGTGCTCAATGCGCTTAACTAGGAGCAAGGGAACCGAGTGACGCTGGAGGGGACCGAACAATAAAAGTGAAGAAGACACTCAAGGGGACCGAGCCTGTATATATGGAAAGAAATCTTCCAAGAGCTAAAGAAGGAAAGATTTGATTCGCCATAGATTTACCAGATTCGATATCTTAACAGTTGAAGCTAGTTTGTCATTATATTCGGCTAGTTTAGATTTAGTAGTTTATTTATTACTATTTACATGCTTTTAGATAATTATTTCCCGGTGATTGTGCCATAGTATAAATAGCTTAGTTCATTTATCTTTAAGTGTGGTTGTCAAACTAGAGAGAACGAGTTCATCTTGATTTAGAGCTTAGGCAATAGCTAGGAGAGTTTAGAGAAACTAAGAACTGTGTGTTCGCCTACTTGTTGTAAGTCTCACAAGAAATCAAATCAATAATATTTTGGAACTAAAGTGTTTGTTTGTTCTTAGTCTTCTATTTCCGGACCAAAGTTTCATCTTTAGTTAGACTAAGATCTTCACGATCCACAACACCAATAGCACAAATGGAAGCATCATCCTCTACGGGGTGTTTCATAGCATCAAAGATATTAAATTACGCAATCTCCCCATCAATCTCTAAGGTTAAAGATCCACTAGCTAAGTCAACTTTTGTACTCGTATTTCTCATAAAAGGTCTACCTAAGAGTATAGGCGCAGCTTGCCTATCATGCTCCATATCTATCACAAAGAAGTGTGTAGGAAGGAATATCCTATCAACCAAAACCAACACATTCTCAACCACTCCCCTAGGATAAACAGTGGACCCATCAACCAATTGAATTATTATACATGTTTTATGCAAAGGTCCTAATCCTAGATGCTTACATAGAGAGTATGGAATCACATTAGTAGAAGCACCCAAATCAAGCATAGCTTTATCAAAATGCGTATCACCAATACGACAAGGAATTCTTACCATACCAAGATCACTGCATTTCGTAGGTATACGCTTTTGGAAAATTATCGATACTCTCTCACTTACCGCGGCCTTGTGATTTCCCTTATACGTTTGTTTCCTCTTGACCGTGCATATCTCCTTCAAAAATTTCCCATAACAAGGAATAATTTTGATTAGCTTGAGTAAAGGGATGTTTACCTCACAATTATTGAACGTCTCAAACATCTCCTCATCGTTCTCCGATTTCCTTGTGTCTCTCAATGCCTCGGGAAAGGGTATCGGAGGTTTCATCGAACCAAGTGGTGGAATGTTTGGGCGCATGTAGTTGCTCCGTATCATCTTGAAGTCACCACGAGGATCATCTATCTCGTTCAATGTAACAACTGGTGGAACCGGGTCACTTTCCTCGAAGTTTAGCGGTGGAGGAAGACTGTCTTCAATAACAGAAGGGGCATGGGCGTGCGGGTCCTGGGCATGGACGCGGGGGTCGACAGAGAGGTGGGCACAATCACGTGGGTACAGGACACATGTGTGCGGGTCAACAGAGGGGTGGGCGCGATCGTGCATGTCCAGCCGCTGGTACACAACATCTTCCGGAAACAATCCCTCCTCGGCGCGGTCGTGTAGGTAAGGTGCACCGGAGCGCGTCTGCAGAGGGGCTAGCGCGGTCGCACCGGTCCATGGAGCGGTCGCTCCCTTGTGAAGGGGCCTCAATGCGAGCGCACTGACCTGAGCGCCGGCACGCTGCTGCCTCCTCTTCAGCTACGAACTCTTCTTGATCTATTGGTCTCTTCTCCGAGTTCCTACCGCTCCTTAACATCATGGAACTGACATTTCTAATGTTCGGGTTCACTATAGTCTGAGACGGCAATGCATTCGATTGATTATGTGCCAGAGTAGATACCACATGTGCCAATTGTCCAATATGTGTTTCCATGTATTTATACTTGCCTCGGTAGTTTGGAGATGAGTTGTGATATTCTTCATCCTTGCTTCCATAGTTTGGACACGAGTTTTGAAATACATGATCAAATCGTTCAACAACTCTGTAGTAGATGGTCCAGGACTAGGTTGAGGATCATGAGGCCTCCACCTTTGTTGATGCGCAATTTGATCTCTATACCTCGGATTCTAATTATTTTATTTTTTATCATTCCAAGGGCGTGGGGGTCCATATTCACCTGAACCATTTACTTTAGCAACTACATCTTCCCTTAGATCTGGGCATTTGTGACGTGCGTTGATCAGCCGCATCAAAGTAATATTTTTACCTCACTAACACCTCTACAAGTAGAGTGTCAACCAAGGGTCGATCCCTTAAAGAGTCTAGTGATCAACTCGTGTGTATTATTTTAATTAACTTTAAAGTAACAAAGAAATGGAAAATGGTGTAAACTAACTAATCTAAACTTAAGAAAGCAATAACAGAAAGCACTTTGTTCACCAGGCATCTACACTAAGGAGTTAATGGTTTGATCCTTGACTTTGTAATTCTAATTGGGTTCCTCTCTAAATTATATATTCTGGTTGTCCTAATCCTTGTTCCTAATTATTTAATAATCCAACTAGGCATATTAACCCTAACCTCTAGATATAAACCTGAAACTATCAAGGGCTAATCTATAGGTAGCATTGAGTTCAAGAATAAATAGGAACATGCAGCGCCACTTGGCTACTAACACATCAGCATTCTTCACACAATCACAAGTCCAACTAGTCCAGGCAATTGATTTTCTATCGTATGGAAACACTATTCAACTCGGACAAGCCAGTCCTAGCAATATGAAATAGATCTATAAATCTAGGTAGTTAATCTAGATAAATAAATCACCATCAATAATAGATAAGCACAAGATAATGAAACAACTCATAAACTATATATTATTAGAACCAAGGAAGAAGTCTACAAACCCATAACTCCGCAGGCTTCCGCTTGGAGAACAAAGCTAGGAGACTACTCGCTCCCCATTCTAATAAAACCTAATGGAATAATGCATTTATTATTGGATGATAGATGGAGGAAAAGCTCTCATCTATTTATAAAAACTAAAACCCTAGACAACAATCACTAAAAGGCCCAACCCAAAATTCTATCTAAAACCTAGGTAAAAAGCCCATTAACTCCCGCAGAAAGAAGCAGCCCGTGACGGAAACCCTACAAGGGCGCGGTGGCACCACCTTGCAAAACTCAGGCACGGTCGCGCCAACTGGGACGCGTTCGCGCCTCTGTGCATAAGGCTTGGCGCAGTCGCGTCCTAGGCTAAATTGCCCCGTGCGTCCTCTTTTGCATGCGATTTTCCTTTGCCTCTTGCATCTTCCCCTCGGTCTTCTTCCAATTTCTGGTAATCCTCGTGTTTAGCTACTATGCTTCAGGAGATATGGAATATGGCAATACGTTATAATTCATGGCCAATATGCCCGTAAATGATGCTAACAACCTCTCATTACGCCATACTAGATGTCGCCAATCAATTGGTCAGAGTGGTGAGACGAACTCGAGCATACTCCACAAACTCTCGCTAATTTTGCCCACTCTTTGGTACTAGAGTAGCAAGGATCTTCTTAATCTTAGCTATCTCATTAGCAAGGCCCAGAACCTTTGAACTCGCAACATTCATTGTTCTCTTAGTGTAGATTTTCCCAAAACTCCTAGTACATTTTAGCTTCCCCGTGACATCCTCATAGGTCATATTTAGAATGCGTCCACCATGGGCATTATCAGTCATTATCCTCTCCGAATTTAGCAAACCTTGAGTTAAGAATACTTCCAGATCACCCGACTCGTATCCATGAAAAGGGCGGCTAGCACACAACCCCTTGAAATGCTCCAAGTAATCATATAGAGATTCCCCATCTCGCTGCAATCTCTTTCTTCATCGTCATTTGCTTTCTTAACCGGGAAGTTCCTATTCAAAAACTCCTTGTGCAATTTATCCCAGCTATCTATAGACCCAGTAGGTAGATTGTAATACAAGAACGTGGTCGTATCCATCAGCGTAAACCCAAATGCTCTTATCTTGATCTTCTCTTCAGAAACATTGGCTGGCTTAGTAGGGATGCAGATATCATGGAATTGGTTGAGATGCATGGTTGGGTCCTCTCCAAGCAAACATGGAATATGGGGAGCAAATTGATCACCCTAGACTTCATCTCGAATGACACTCCACAAGTAAGGGGTGTACTACTTGTGGCTACTATGTCAGATTTGGAGTAGTACGCTCCCTCAATTTTTGGTTACCACCATTATTTCCTTGCGCAAGTGCCTCTTGTTAGGCTTCTATAAGTTATCTTAGTTGAGCTATTTATAATTGGGTATCCGCAAGAGCTATTCGCTCAGGAGTCTGCTCTTTAGGCTGATTATCTTCCATTTTATCAATATCGGCTCTCTTCTCTCTATGACTCCTATGTATGCTCCGCTCAATCTCTGGATTTAGCTCAACAAGAAAGTGATCAGTATCACGGGTGTTAACCATACACTAGTCACCACCAAAGTTAATCAAACAAAAACAGAAGAAAAGAAACTTTGACTCCCGACAACGATGCCAAATTTGACGGGGCCAAAACGATCGTTGTTTGCCTTATCAAATTAATTATCCTAACCAGCAACTCTACACTAGTAAAGTGGCAAGCAAGGGTCGAATACCACAAGGAGTCAATTTATTGATTCTTGTGTAAATAATATGATCAACTTGTAAAGTAACCAAGGGGGTTTGGAATGCAACTAAACTAACTATCTTGATTATGAAAGTAATATGAGAAAGCACTTTATTCAACAAGCAATCACACAATGGATAGATAGATTGATCATTGACTCCTAGTGGCGTCCGAGTTTATCTACAGTTCATATTATATGGTTGTCCTTATCCTTGTTCTTGTATAGTTATTAGTCCAACTAGTCCTAATAACCTTTACTAAAATACAACCCTGAAACTATCAAGATTTAATAGGGAACCAACAATGAACTCAAGAATAGATAGGTGCATGCAGTACCATTGACTTAAGTCAATATTTAACATGCAATCAACTCTCTCCACAATCACAATCCCCACTAGCTGGAAAATTGCTTAATCTTTGACAATTTCACTGTCTCATTTGATTTCTTCTCACCAATTCAGATGAGGAAAGCTATAAAAAAGAAGAAAAAGAAAAAAGGTCGTGCGACCGCCATGCAATTGATTTGCTACACAATAGATAAGACATTTTAACAAGAACAAGTCAAACCCTAACAATATGAATAGATCTAATCTACCTAGATGATCAGGCCAGACAGATAAATCAAATTCAATTAAAAAATTAAGTGCAAGAGAGATGAAACAAACCAAATACATAATAACTAAAGTAGAATTCTTACAACAAAATCATCTGAAGGCTTCAACTGTTGAACAAAGAAAAAGAGACTAGTATGACATAGTTCTCTCAATAACGTATATAATAAAAGTGTAAGATTGAATCCTGAGGCCAAGCTCCTAAAACCCTATTTATTCAACCTAAGACATAAAGATACTAATGCTAAAAACCAAGCCTGAAACTCCATCAGAAAACAGCAAAGACCCGAAGTGAATCCCGTAGGTGAACTCAGCGATGTGCTCCCGACCAAACAGGGGCGCGGTCGCGCCACCTAGGGCACAGTCGCTCCTAAGTTAATCTGGTGAGATGACACATGCACAATGGTGAGGTCGCGTCACCTAGGGCATGGTAACGCCATGGGCTCTAGTGTTTGGCGCGTTTGCGCCTTCTCTTGTGCGGTCGTGCCTTCGTCCTGGCAATCTTCTCTTCGTCTTCTCTCAAATGTCTATAATCCTCAGGAATAACACTTTTGTACCGCAAAATCACCTATAAACGACGTTAACAACCACTGGATGTGTTATGCAAGATATCGGCTATCAATGCAAGGATGGGACAAGCTAATCATGGAACCGTTTGTCGTGAAGGAAGATGATGTGCAAGTATTTTATTCTGAGATGTCGTTTTCCCAAAGAAAGAAGGAGAATACACCTTCCACAGACATCATTGTCAATTGAGGAGATCATATGATTCCCCTCAGTGTCAAGCTCATCTCTAACGTACTGGGTGTTCCTACAAACATGGATTTCAATGTTCTTGTCAAAAGAAGAAATGGACAAAGGGATGATACTTCAAGACCAAAGGTGACATGGTGCGGGCCATCTTTGTGGAACTATTGTTCAAGTTTCTCATCCACAACGCCGTTTCCAGAAAAAAGAAACAAGTGCCACATTCTCAACAATGATGTCGTTCTCTTAGAAAAGCTCGTCTCTAGTGTCTACATCGATATCCCCAAAATCATCCTAGCCCATATGCAACACTGTTTCCTTTATGATACTCACTCCTTACCATACCCTACCTGGTAAAGAAAATACTAACCTTCCTTGATTACTATATTCCCGCTGCAATTGATACCACCTACTCCTCCTGCCTCAAAATCCCCAACATCTCATCCATGACCTTTGTGCCTGAGCCAATTACTCCTCCAACTCAGTCGTCAACACACCCTGCTCCGTCCACAACTACTCCTACTCCTCCACCGCCTCCTCAAGTGTTCTCTTCCATTACTCCAAAACTTCTCAAGGACTGTTTCCACGGTCTTGATGAGGTGATTTTCGATAGCCCAAACATGTGGCAAACATGATCAAGACAGTGGGTCTCCAACAGGTGGAGACCATTATGAACGTTGAAGAAATGGTGAAGACTCTCTCGCACTACCATTGGAACTTTATAAAGCCATTTGAGGAGATGCTAACTGTTAGTTCTGAGCACCTAGAATACCTCGCCAAGAAAGTCCAGGCTAGGAGAGCATACAAGGAGATGAAGTGCAAGTTGCACATGGAGAAGGGAAGTGGTTTTGGTGCTCCTATGGATAAGGAACATATGCCACCAGAGGAGGAAAGAAGAAGGAAGAGAAAAAAGAAGAGAAGACTGTGGAAATTCCTCATGTGGTTGAGACCAAGGAAGAGGGAACAACTCCAACTAACGAGTAGTTTTTTCTACAGAACCTCTTTCTATTGTGACTCCCCCATGTTTCTGGAATATTATAGATGAAATTTTTGCTGCTTTGAATTAGTGTGTGTTTTTAAGTTTTATTACATGCAGTTTCTCTAGAGTTCTGATTAATCTTTGTTCTCTAGTTGCTTGTCTTTTGATACATTTGTTTAGGAAATTTTGGATGATGGTAAAGGGGGGAGGAAACTCTGGTTATTTGAACAAACTAAGTACAGAATGTTGTTCTTTTTGAGGAAGAAGTACCTGAGCTTTTAAATTTTAACTCTTAAAGGAACGTTGCTCGTGTTGAGGGGAAATATGCAATTCATTTTTTTATTTTTCTACATTCTCCTACAAGTTTATCTCTCATATTTTCCTTGTTCTTTATATGCTAGGTTCTTATGTTTGTCCTCATCAAAAGGGAGAAATTGTTAGTACTGTGAATCTAGAGAACAGTATTCTGTTCTTTTAATGAGCAATACTTTTTTCTCCTTATTTGTTATTATGAAAAAAATTTGTTATATCATGGTTTATAAAATTTATCTTGTAGGAATATTAAACAGGATCATAAGCCTCATGATTGGTCAAGTTGAGATTGAAGAAAACATGGCATTCGCCCTTTCTTGAGCATTAGAGAAAATTGTTTTGTTATGTAGACCAGAATGCATCTTCAAAGTATCAAGTCAAGCGTTGTGCTTTTGTAGTGTTTTCATTCACACGTATCTCATGAAGAAATTATTAAGTGGATTTTAAAGAACACCTCCATCCAGTGAAGACGAAACGCTAATGCAAGAGAACACTCTTCTCTTGGCCGTTACGCTTGTGCATTTGAATTTTTGAAGGAGATAAAATGTACTCTATTTATGGATTGTCTTAGGATAATAATGAACCATGTAATGAATGTATAGTCCTATAGTTTCCATGTATGATTAATTAAGCACCTTTGACTTGAGCCGTTAATAGAAACAACTCAAATCAAGGGCGTAATTCATGGAGCCCAAATTAGACGTTTCAAGACTTTACTATTGGAACGTTTAAATAAGGATTATGATCCTTCATTCAGTTTATCAAATTCCAAAAAAGAGAGAGAAAACAGAGAATTGATCGAGTGTTTTTGTGTTAGAGAACGGTGAATCACTAGGAGAGATATTATTGAGAGAGTTAGAGAATTAAGAAGTCTAAGGGTTAGACATAAGTTATGTGTGTTCCTAATTGTTGTAATTAGTCTATCAATATAAACAAGATTTCAAAATCCTTTTGGAAGAAAGGTAGTGGGTTTTATCCTAGACATTAAGTTGGTTGTCAAAGGTTCCCACTATAAAAGAACAGTGTTCCTTTGTGAATTATTTGTATTTTCCGTATCCAAGGAACAAGTATTTGTTTATTAGATTTACTTAGACACATCCGGTCCAACAATTTCCAGAAAAAAAGATAAACTAAGAGCCGATCGAGTGTTCTTGTGCAGAAAACAGTGAAACGCTTGTTCTATTTGTTAAGAGTGTTAGAGATTTAGGAAGGCTAGTGTGTCTACACACATGATGTGTGATCTCCTAAATGTTGTAACTGATCTATCAATATCAACAGGGTTTCAAATCCTTTTGAGAGAAAAGGTAGTGAGTTTTATACTAGATAACTTATTAGTTATCAAAGGTTCCCACTGTAAAGAACAATGTTCCCTTGTGAGTTTGATAGTTATTTTCACATCTAAGGATCAACGCTTTGTTTCTTAGACTAACTTAAACAGGTCCGGTCCAAAAATTGGTATCACA
Source organism: Phyllobates terribilis (assembly GCF_046119375.1). Lineage (NCBI taxonomy): Eukaryota > Metazoa > Chordata > Amphibia > Anura > Dendrobatidae > Phyllobates > Phyllobates terribilis. The sequence goes on from NW_027367646.1 coordinate 38,325, forward strand.
GCAAGGCTCTAAAGGTGTGTTTACTCACAAGAAATGTCTCACTTAGGCGAATGCTCCCTCGGTATCTCCACCAACAAGCCACATCTAAGGAAGGCCAGAAAATAAGAATGATGGGAGAGGAACATGGAAAGCTACATCTCCACCAATGACTACTACTGCTGGAGAATCATTCTCATGGAAATGGTGTAGTTGATCTCACGAAAGAAGAGAACTTGTGGACTTCTGCTGATTTATACCACCATGGAGAAGAATGCCAAGGCTAGACAACACATCCTCAATGGTTTGGGAAGAGAGTACATGGACAAGGTGCTTCACATCGACAATGCCAAAGATACGGGGAACACTCTCAAGGAGATGCATGAAGGAAGTGACGAGTTCAAAGTCAGCAGAAAGTTTCAACTGTAAATCGAATATATTTCCTTCAAAATAAATGAAACAGAAACAACCTCTGAGTACTACTCAAGATTTCAGAGACTTTGCTCCAAACTTGCAAACTCTGGAGTCGAACTTGAGGAAGTATCCAATGCTTTGTTCATTTTAAATGGCTTGATTAAGAAGTTTTCCTTAGTCAAGGGAAATATTTGGAACACCCCCGGTGCATTTGCCATTCCTTTGACCTAAATAATTGGCAAGCTTGTTGTCGATGAATCAGAATAGAACAAGATTAATCTCTCAAAGGAAGTTGAGAAAGGAGTCGCATTGAAGATAGAAGCTGGTATCTCCAAATCTTTTGCTAAGATTGAGATGGAGGATGACTATTCTAATGATGAGAAAGAAATAGACAAGATGACTGCCATGTTCACAAAACACATCAAAAGGCAGTTCATCAAGAGAAAGTTCAAGCATAGATGTCCTAAGAGAGATATCTTGCAAGAAACTGCCCAAATGCTTCAGAAGAGGAGATGCAGGAGAACATAACACCTCAAGAAAACACATTCTCTAAGGGAAAGTTTCAGAAGAAGGCATTTTTTGCTACATGGGGATCTGACTGTGACGAAGATGTTGATGTCAATTGTTCTTCACACGGGAAATGCCTCATGGAGAGAGGATCTGATAGCGAGTCTTCAACTTCTAAGGTATTTTAATGATACCTTCAACTATTTAAATAATCATGACAAGAAATAATTTATTAAAATCATTAAAAGTCTAGGCAAGAAAATGGTGAATTGCAAGATAAACTTGTTGAATATGAAGATGAATTGTCATATCTTACTACTGAAAATTCTCATTGGAGTAAACAAGTAGAAAATTTAGAGACAACCTTATCTGATTCTAAGAGAACACTTGCCGAATCTGAAAAAAATGCATGGCAAGTCCTTTAAAACTTGTGTCAACTGTAAGGGTAAAAATTCTATGCATGATATTGAGTCTAAAACTTCATGGAATATGCTTGAGAATATTATGTCTAAACTCGAATATTTATCTTACTGACAACGCGTGTTTTCCTAATCGTTTATAAGAAAACAAACACGACTATGCAAAATCGAGTTCTATAAACTCTTAAACCGGCTAAACCAAACCAAAAAAAACCAAAGATAGTCTAGCGAAAGTATGGGTCGATTCCAAGGGAGGTATAAATACTTATGAAATTACAATTATTGCCAATCTCAAAAGTAACAAATCAGAAGAATGCGTGTGTTGTCAGGACAAACACTCAAGTGAAAAAAAATGAGAAAGGAGTTTCAGAACGGAACACACACATATAAAAGGGGATAAAGGAAGGGAAAAGGGGAAGAACAAAGTTAAGGAAAATCAATGAAGTAAGCACTTAATCAGATCAATCCATTTTCAACACACAAGTTGATCATGAAAATTCATCCAATACCAAATTATTGCAATTGTATACCAAATTATTGCAATTTTCAACACACAAGTTGATCCTGACCTAATTAGTTAACCACGATGAACACCAATAAAGGAGACATTAATGCAAAGAGCATCATGACATGGGCATCATCGACTAGCCCAAATATCAATTCTATACATATAAATCCTAGCTCAAATAGATACTAGAATAACATGCTGGCTTTGAAGGAATAGAAAGCATCAAAAATACACAGTCTATCCTAGAAGTGTATATGATCAATATACAAATAGGTTGTCATGCTAGCAAATATATCAACAGTCCAAATCATCTAAACACGGGAAAATTAAAAATATCAACAAAGCAATAGGTACGAGATAGAATATTTAACATGTTTATGAAACTGAAAACTTCATAATCTGGCTACGCGATGAACGCTTAGCCCATAGTCATCATGCAAAACAATGGGAAACTATAGAATTCAAACTACTAGGAAAACCCAACGTAGAAGCGTAAAAAATACAATGGCTTTTCTCTATTTGAATATGAAAAAGTAGAATATATAATCTACTAATAATAATAATAAATAAAACTAATAAATCTCAATTATATTTACTATAAAAATGGAAGCTAAAAAAATAACAACTAACTAATGTAATCTTTGTAGTGATTTCCGGCTAGCCTTGAAAGGAAGTAACAGATCAGAGAAACTAATAGCAAGAATTGGTGAGTCCCTATGGTCTGGTGGAGGGTGCCACCACATACACATAGAAATCTCTCGGACAATCACCGGTGGGCACCGGAAAGCTAGAGATGGGCGCCGCAGTGGCCATTTAATATTAGCGACATTGTAGAAAAATCACCATAACTTGTGACTCCGAACTCTGATTATGCTCACCTTTTGAGGGAGAAAACTATACTCCAATATAGAACTCCTCAACTTGAAATCACTTCATTTGAGCATCGGATCTGATATAACTGGCCATTTTAAATCAGACATTGTTCTACAACTCGCATCCTTGACTCGTTCATCAACTTTTTCATCTTCAACTTCGACTTCAGTTTTCAAAACCTTCAATATATTCTAAAACCTTCTTAATCATTTGATATTTCACACTTCATCTAGAATCATCAATGTATCCAAATGTGCACTACTATAGCTCATATGTACCAAAGTAACGTCTAATCCCTATGTAATAGACACATCATGAACGTGTCTATCACTTGCTATGTTGATGAGAAAACTGCAAATCAACCGGTTTTTTAGAGACCATAATATGGTATGGGTTATCATGGTCCTAATGAGGACAATACTGAAGAGCATATCGAGCATGTAAAAGATTTGTGTGGAGCTAACAAGTAAGAACAAGAGCTTAAGCTTCAAACCATGAAGGATAGAACAATGTTCCTTGAAGAGAATATCAAGGTCCTCGAGAATAACCCTCAACAGAACACCTCTACTTCATCAACCAAGAGCTCTCCAAATATTTCTCACGAGAAGAAGAAGTGGTTCGAGATCAATTTGCTCACTTGATGTACGTTAAGCAAGCACAAGAGAGAAACTTTGTAGAGGGTAGCAAGTTGAAGAAACAAGAACCCTTAAGACCTGAAAAAGGGAGAGTATGGACATCTTCTGTACAATAGAGTTGGCTAGCATTATGGGAAAAATGGGCATGTTATCCATGGATACAAGAAGAAGAAGGGAATTTAAATCTCTAAGAAGAGGAACATTGCTAATCCTCTTAATGAATATGTTCCTAAACTTTGTTTCATTTAGGGAAACACTCATAAGAACACTAATAAAAATACTTCTACTAATTCACTTAGAAAAGCTAAGCTCCACTGGGTTCAAAAGACTTGATTTTCTTTGTGCAAGTTGAAGTGAAGAAGGAGGTGATGTGGTATTTCAATAGTGGATGATCGTGCCACATGACTCGAAACAAGAGAACAATGTATTCACTTCAACATCTCCAAGAGGCAATATATACTATGGAGACAAGAGCACATTAACTATCATTAGGGTCGAAAATGTAAATCTTAGCGACTGTGTGAAGGTGAGAAGCGTCAATCTGATGAACTCCTTGGTTTTCAACTTGCTTAGCATTTTCCAATTGTGTGACCAAGGAATGAATGAAGTCAAGTTCACTACTTCAGATGCAAGGTTCTGAACAACCAATGTAACTTGATTCTGAAGGGAAAAGGTTCCAAAACATTTACGTTCTTGATCCTTCTTTCAATCCAGGGGAAAACTTTGTCTGTATTCAATCAAGAGTAACTCCACACCGTGGAACAAGAGGCTAGGTCATGCTAGCTTGGATCTCATTAACAAGATACGGTCAAAGGAGTTAGTAAGATGTCTCCTACAGATCAACAAAGAAAGAAAAAAACATTGTTCTCATTGCATGATAGGAAAGCAAGTTCAATCCTCATTCAAGTCCAAGAATCAAGTATCCATTTCCAAACCTCTAGAGCTGATTCATATGGATTTGTGTGGACCTATGAGTGTCTCAAGTGTTGGTTGGAGCAAGTACATTCTAATTCTCATTGATGACTATGGTACCGAATATCTTCCTCTAAAAAGGGCCAAATATCTTCCTCTAAAGGTCATTCTATCTGATTATGGTACCGATTCGACAACAAGGATTTTCTTGTCTTTTGCAGAGAGCACGAGAATGAGCACAACTTCTCTACACCTTACAATATTCAGCAGAACGGGGTTGTGGAGAGGAAGAACATAACACTGGAAGTGATGTCTTGAACCATGTTAATCTCAATCAATCTCTCTCAGGGGTTTTGGGCTAAAGCTATCAACACTACTTGCTACATCCTTAATAGGGTTATGCTTCATCCCTTGATCGGAAAAACTCCCTATGAGTTTTACAAAGTTAAAACATCAAATATTTCTCACCTAAGATTTTTTGGTTGCCAGTGTTTTGTTCTCAATGTAGGTGAAAACAAGCTCAGTAAATTCGATGTCGTATGTGATGAAGGCATCTTCTATATAAAGTGTTCAACACTTGAACTAGGATGGTCGTCGAGAGCGTACATGTGGAGTTAAATGAATCTACTATCTCTAACCCCTTGCAGGAATCAAGTAATGATTAAGGGGATGCATTTCCCATTCATGGTGATGATTCTGATGATGACGCCCCTGTTGCAAAGTCTTCTCATGTGTCTCCACTTGTTCAAGATAATCCTCAAGCCCCCACTGAAAAAGTCCCAACTCCAAATGATAATTCTGCTCATTTGGATAATTTAATTGAGAAAGAAGAAGATCTGGTAAATCCCATTGTTGATGTGTCACTTGAAGAGAACACTATTTCTATTGCATCTTCATCCTTTGGAATGCTTGTTCCCAACCGAGACAAGAGAATGATCAAACCTCCTTTTAGATATGGATATCAAGAACTATGCCGCTATTGCATCAATGCCTTTATCTCTCTCATAGAACCAAGAACATCAATGAACCCAGAAGGATGAAGATTGGGTGATATCCATGCAAGAAGAGGTGCTAGAGTTTGAAAGAAACAATGTATGGAGGTTTGATCGTCTCATCATTGGAACAAGATGGATGTTTCATAACAAGCTTGATGACTCTGGAGATGTTTCAAGGAACAAGGCTTGACTGGTTGTTCAAGGCTACAATCAACAAGAAGGAATTCACTATGATGAAACCTTCGCACCTGTTGCTCAACTCGAAGCCATCAGACTCCTCATTGCTTATGCTTCACATCACGATTTCACTCTTTAAAAAATGGATGTGAAAACAACATACCTTAATGGAAAGATCAATAAAGAAGTCTACGTTAAGCAACCTCCAAGCTTGTAAGATCTCTCCAATCCAAACTATGTGTACAGGCTGGATAATTCACTCTATGGCCTTAAACATGCTCTAAGATCTTGGTATGAGTGTTTTGTAGACTTCCTCCTTAAGAACATCTACAAGAGAGGCTAGATGGACAAAACACTGTTTCTTTTGAAGAAAAATGGAAGTGTCCTGGTGGTGCAAGTGTATGTGGATGATATCATCTTTGATTCCACAAAATTGGAACTTGTAGAAAGCTTCAAGGAGCTTATGAGTAGAAAATTCAAGATGAGCATGATTGGAGAACTATCGCTTTTCTTAGGACTTTAAATCACCCAGAAGAAAGAGGGTATCCACATCCATCGACATAAGTACTTGAAAGAGATTATTAAGAAGTACAAGATGGAGAACTGCAAACCAATCAACACTCCTATTTTTCCAGCAACACATCTCAGTCCAGATTCTGAAGTGAACAAGGTTGAAGAGAAGCTTTATCAATGGATGACTGGTTCTCTTATGTACCTCATAACCAACAAGCCATATATAGTGTCCTCTGTATATCTATATGCATGATTCCAATCAGATCCTAGAGAATCATACCTTGCTACGGTGAATAGAATCTTTAGATACCTCAAGGGAACAAAGTCCCTTACCCTTTGATATTATAAGGATTATTCCATGATTCTTCTTGGCTACACGGAAGCAGGCTATGCAGACTTTCTTGTTGATAGGAAGAGCACCTCTGGGGTGGCACAAATCCTTGGACCATGCTTAGTTTCTTGGGGATCAAAGAAATAGAATAGTGTTGCCTTATCCACCACTGAAGTTGAATACGTTGTCACTGCAACCTGTTGTTCTCAACTCCTATGGCTCAAGCAACTTGGAGATTTTGGTATGAATTTTGGTCATGTTCAGATTCTTTGTGATAATAAAAGTAATATTAATATATCTAAGGATCTTGAGCATCATTCTAGAACCAAGTATATATTGATATTAGGCATCGTTTCTTAGATATCGTGTTGAGAAAGGGAACATCATTCTTGATCATTGTAGGACTGAGATTCAAATTGATGATATATTCACTAAATATTTGAATAGAGAACTATGAGAAACTGAGATTGCTTCTTGGATTCATCTCTCTAGCTTAAGTGTGTTTGTGTTGTCTGATTTTCTTGATTGTCTAGACATGTTCCGTTGATGTGTTCTCTTGACTTGTACTTGATTGAATTGTGTTTATGAAGACCTCGTATGTCATGTAATATTTATCCTAAAGTATACTACAATTCATGCCTTAAATGATTATATTTTGTGGTGATTGCATGATAGTGTCTTCCTTTCTGAGCTCACAATTTGTCAATCTAATCACATTTTTATCGTAACATTACAAGATGAAATGATGATTGCCTATTAATCCATCTCTAAGTCTGACCACTTGATCTGTATTCCCTATAAAAATAACTTAGTACACAACTGGGAATCAAATTTTTGGTGACAAAACAGCCTACCATTGTGTTTATCACATGGGTACGTATTCTTCTTTTCCATAAGAACATTATTCCTTACCCATAATGTACCCATGTCATCCTCGTTCTGTAGTACTATAGAAGATGGTAAGATTCTGAGAAGAATACTCTAAGAATAGAACATCGTTCTGATAATTCAAATAGCTACATTTTCCACCGACTTCACCAGTTCCGAGATAGTAATGATGGATATGGGAGCGTTTTGTGATTGATTACGGCTTGTTGATATATTTGTTGATTGTTCAAGATTTCATTATGTGACAACGGTTATTTTTGGAGAGTTTCAACTGATTTTCCACCCTAGTCTACTTATTTAGTAATGATTGCTCTAACTGATTTATTCTTGGTAACTCAATCTTCAACTCTTGTTGTTGGTTCATCTTGAAGGAGCTATATATGGAAGGTGTTCACTCAAGATATTTCATCAGCTTATTGTTCCAAATCTCGAATCCTCTCTTGCCTATAACTACTCAAACCTACGTTCTCTTTACTTTTTCAATGGCCTCCAACAAATCTTTTTTCCTATCTAAAGAAGAACTCTCCGTACTAGAGGCGTTTTGTAAACAAAAAGCCTCCTCATCAGCTTCACAATATCTTACCTTGACCACAATTCCTTCAAAACTCGTGACCGACACAACCATAACTGGATCCTCAGGACACACTCCATTGCCGTAAAAGGATATCATTGAGGTTTACAAACTATCCTTTCCGCTAAGTTCTTCTCCCGAGGAGAGGAACTCTCAGTCGGTGGAAGGGAGCCTCAAAAAACAAGGTGCCCAGTCCCTTGCCTTGAGAACTACAGAGACTTCGAAAGAAGAAGAAGAACACAAGGCAAAGAAGGCCAACGTTGACACCTTATGGGGAAAAGGAAAAGCTCTCTACCTTGCTCTCGTTTTCTCACCGGTTGACCCTTAGTTCGCCGAGCAAGGAATCCTCTCTTCGCTCATCATTCATGAAGAGTTCTGGCAGTAACAACTCACCCATTCAGAAAAGGCCTCCTATGACAAAGGCATCAGTGTTCTCTACACCCTTCTCCAACTTTAGGGCTGGGATGAACTCCTCACAGAGCCCTTTGTTGCGAACGAAGATGTCGTGCACCTATTCTACTGCGGGATTTCCTTCTCTCATAACACCAAGGACAACTCTCCAGCCTCCGACATCATCATCATCTGGGAAGAGAACATGATCCCGCTCAATACAAAATTGATTGCGCGTTCTCTTAGAGCCCAGACGGGAAAGGGCTTCAACGTTCTTGTGAAGAAGAAATCGTGGCCAAAGGAGAAAGAGTATAAGACTCGCGCTGAGACAATCAATATCATATTTGGTGGTCCTGTTTGTGGATCATGAAAATCTTAGTCTAACAAAAGACAGAACTTTTGTGCGGAAATACAAGACTAAGAGCAAACAAATATTTTAATTCCAAAAAAGTTGTTGATTTGATTTCTTGTGAGACCTACAATTACTAGGCGAACACACAGTTCTTAGTTTCTCTGAACTCTCCTAGCTATTGCCTGATCTCTAAATCAAGATGAACTCTTTCTCTCTAGTTCGACAACCATGTTTAAAGATAATAAACTAAGATATTTATACTATAGCATAATCACTGGGAACTAATTACCTAAAAGTAAGTAAATAATAATAAATAAAGTACTAAATCTAAACTAGCCGAATATAATGACAAACTAGCTTCAATTGTTAAGATCTCGAATCTGGTAAATCTCTTGACGAATCAACTCTTTCCTTCTTTATCTCTAGGAAGATTTATTTCCATAAATACGTGCTCGGTCCCTTAGAGTGTCTTTGGTCCCCTTGAGCGCGTCCTCCTTTGTGTAGCGTGTTACTTGTTCATATCGATCCTTCACTCTTATTGTTCGGATCCCCTTCAGTATCCCTCGGTTCCCTTGCTCCTAGTTAAGCGCCTTGACCGCTAGTCTTCTCGCTGAACTCGCTCTTGTATCTTCTCTTAAGCTCTTTGCTTTCCACCCTTAAACTTCCTAAGTAACTCAAAGGCTTGTCGATTTCTTGCGATATCTCACTCAATACACATATTAGTTAATAAGGTAGTTTGTTATCATTAAATCTAAGGTATTATCAGTTATAAGAACTAAAGGGCTAGTTCGTATAACCAACAATTTCCCCCTTTTTAATGATGACAATCTTAGAATCCTGGCATAGCCATACTATAGAACTGAGAAAAGAGATAGCTTTCAATTCCCCCTTAATCATTGAACAAGTAATAAGCATCGCCCTTTAACTTCATATGTTCTAGTTCCCCCTAAATTAAATAATCATATGCCTGCTTTATTCCCCCTTTTGACATCATGTAAAAAGGAATGTGCAATATTAATCAAGGGAAACTAAGAGTAGCACGTGTGTGCCTTCTAGAGGAATGAGTAAGTGATACAAAAGAAAACATACTAAGTCTAGTCCTATCTCGGTACGCATTAGAGCAAGCAGGTAAGTGATCCAAAAAAGAGTAAGTCATTAAGAAATATATAATAGCACACAGAAAAACGGTCAAAAAGTGCAAAAAAGGAAAAGAATTTTAGAGGAGCTTTGGATTTCTAAGGGGCCCTAAGGGGAACTGAGACAAAAGCTACTCCCAATGGTATTCATCCTGGTAGTCATCCACACAACCCTCTTTTACAGGCCCAATCATGAGAGACTTTACATGATGAAGGTGCCAATTGAGCATGCGCCTGAGCCCTGAAAGATGACGATTTGTCGGAAGTACAACTTCCAAAGTGCGAAGCTAAATTTCCTCTGAGCTCATATTTGGAGGCAGCAGCGGCTTGGGCTCCTTTGAGGGGCTCTTGATGCGGCGAGGTCTGGGTTCGGATTTGGGAGGGGCTGAGATGTCTGGCTTGGGTTTGGGCTCGGGCTTAGGCTCAGTTCTGGGAGTGGAGCCAAGGAACAGCTTCTCAACTGGCGCATCCATACTGGCGTGTTTGAGTAGCCGGTGCAGCCCAGTCTTAGTGATGATGCTCTAACAGGGCGTCTTTTTGACCGGCTTGTAGACCCCCAACTCGAGTATGAGCTTCTTGATGATATGGGGGTAGGGAAGCACGTGGTTCTTGTGCATCTTCACCGTCAGCATGTGAGAGAGAATGAGGCGTGGCGTGTCTATGAGACTCCCTTCAATGACTTCTCGCAGTAGACATGCATCAACGATGGTGACGGTGTCGCGCTTCTCTTAGCGAGGGATGATATTATACAGCATGATGTAATGGATGAGCTTTGTGCCGAAGCTCAGCATATGCGTCTTGATCTCCATTGGACATAGCTTCCCCACCGGCAGATCCAGCGTCTCGCCCTTTCTAGAGGGCCAGTTTTTCTTTAGCAGAGATGCGTACCCTTTGCCCGTTGGAAGATCGAGCACCTTTTCCATAAGCTTGACGTTCAACGTCTTGGGATCTTCCCCCCATGTAATGTATCCCACAGAATAGAGCTGACCTGGGTTGGGGTCATGACGGCGTGTGCGCTGTAGAAATTGCGCACTTCTTCATAGTCGACATCAAACGGCTCTACCTCGAGCTCTAACGAACGAGTGCGCTCGAGAGAGGCGACTGCGGTGGCAACGTCGAACTCGGAAGGGTTGAGGCTGGACCAGAAGCATTGGCCTATTATGAGAGGCTCAATGACGATGCATGTCGAGAAGTTTCCGTGAGCAGGGGGTAGGCTGAGGGACTCGTCGCTCTCAGGTGCGGCGATTGTCTATTGGCGTTTTTGTGTGGTGGAGGAAGGTGTGATGGCTAGGGCTCGTTTAAGGGATGACTGAGGCAGCGGAGAAGGAGGAGAAGTGAGGGCGAGAGTTGTTGAGGTGATTTCAGGATGTTGGTGGGTGGATTAATCATGTCTGGAGGCAGAGGGGGTGTGCTCGGTGGAGTTAGTGGAGGAGGTTTTGAGTTCTATGGAGGAGACGGGGTGAATTAATGGAGTCGTTTGATCTTCCTCCATGGGGACTGGAGATATGGGGTGAGTGGCAGGTGGTGGAGGTGGTGAGGATGAGGGCTGAGGACTGGGCACCTTTTCTGGTATGGGAGAGAGTGCCTTTGGAGGTGCTGGGTCAGTGAATGCTGGAGTAGCCGAGGAAGAAGGTTGGACGGATGTGGCTGCTTTTGAGCTCTCCATGAACTCTTGGAATTTCAGGAATGTAGCCCATTTTTCGGCATCGATGTTCATAGGGTTGGCCATTTGTGTGTTTGAGGGATGAGATTTGGTGGAGTAGTAAAGAGTGCGAGTAGTGAAGAGATGCAGGGTTTGAGAGAAGAGTGCTTGGGAGAGAGAGAGTTAAAGGAGAGGGTGAATAGTTATGAAGGTGGTGAAGGGGAGCCCAATCTGGTCTAAGAGGCTATTTATGGAGGGAGGCGAACGGTCGAATCACAACGACCTGATTTCAAATTTGGAACGGTATCTCATTTATCGCAGATGCAAGTGACCGTTGGTAGGCTGGCGAGTAATGAGTGCCTAAAAGATAGTCGATCGTTGAGGCGTTCGGTCCCTAAATTCTATCGGCCCCTATACTCAGCTCCTGAATTTATCTGCGCTTCACTCTATTCTAGGTTACTCGATCCCCAAGGACGTGTTGTTTCACAAACTGCACCCTTGAAATCTCGTATACTTACTCGGTCCCCATACATTGACGCATTGTGTTTCAGTTCCCATTCTCAGTAGGATAATTCAACTCGCTTAAGCACATAATAATCTCACACACACAAAGGGACATAAAAGCTCTATTTAAAACAATAAGTGTTAAGCATATACGGATAGGTTTTTTGACATCTCAATGAATATTCCCAGTTGTGCCTTCTATGGTCATAGGGAACGTAATATTGAGACCAAGGCTAAGGGACTGGCCTATAAGCACGAATCATATCTGGGTGGCTTGATTATAAGGTTAAGAAGAGATCATCGTGCATATATAAGGGCTTAAAACTGAATAGCATGTAAATGGATCAAGTTTTAGCAAGCAATAGTGCAATCCTAGAGAGGTCCTAACTAAGCATTTATCATTTAGCATCACACAAAGCATGCGAAGGACGAATCCCCCTAAGAGTATAGGCTCACATATTAGTCCTAAGTTCCCAAGATTAAAAAGAACACTGAATTTACACAAGATCAAGGGAAGATGCTTACGTGGAAGGAGATGCTTAATGAAAGGGGATCAAGCCCAAGTGAAGTTTGACTTTGATGAATGGTTCCTTGTTCAAGGCCTTGGTGAAAATATCTGCTATTTGATCCTCAGTTCTATAGTGGGTGAGCTCGATGTGCTTCTTCTACACATTATCTCGAAGAAAATGATGATGCATGTCAATGTGCTTGGTTCGAGAGTGGTGCACAGGATTCTTTGAGATATTGATCGCTCTTGTGTTGTCACACCTTATTTCAATTGAGATCATCGAGATCCCAAAGTCAATGAGTTATTGCTTGAGCCATAGGAGTTGAGCACAACAAGAAGCGGCTGCTATATATTCAGCCTCAGTGGTGGATACAGCTACTGAGTTTTGTTTGCGAGAGCCCCATTAGACGAGACAAGGGCCTAGGAATTGTGTCATACCTAAGGTGCTCTTTCGATCAACAAGATAGCCTGGATAGTCAACATCTGTGTATCCAACAAGGGTAAAATTGCATTTCTTAGGGTACCATAAAAAAAGATTATCAGTCCCTTTTAGGTAATGAAGGATACGCTTGATGATGGCAACGTTCAACTCCATTGGATCGGATTGGAAACGTGCACACAAGCTCACTGCAAAAAACATTATCGGGCCTAGATGCGGTCAATTACATTAAGGATCCTACCATACCTCTATAGAGTGTTTCATTTGCCTTGGGCCGTTGAGGTCTGCAGCTAGCTTAGTGTCTGTGGACACTGGAGTGTGAAGGGGCTTGCTGTTGTCCATCCCAAACTTTTTTATGATCTCCCTTAGGTACTTTTGTTGATGAATTTGAATGCCTTCATCCTTTTACACCACTTGCAGTCCAAGAAAGAAGTTGAGTTCCCCTGTCATGCTCATGTTGAACTTACTACTCATCACGTCTTTGAATTTCTCTACAAGCAACATGTTAGTTGAACCGAAAATAATATCATCAACATATACCTGAACCACTAGGATGTCGCTTTTATGTTCCTGGATGAAGAGCGTCTTATCGATTGTTCCCTTCTTGTAGTAGTTGGCGAGGAGGTACTCGGAGTGGCACTCATACCATGACCTTGGTGATTGCTTTAACCCATAGAGGGCCTTGTCCAGGAAATATATGTGCTCTAGATGAGATGAGTCCTCAAAGCCTGGGGGCTGCTTCGCATACACCTCTTCATTGAGCACACCATTGACAAAGGCCGTCATCACATCCATTTGAAACAGCTTGGATCCCTTGTGTGAAGCGAAGGCGATGAGAAGTCGAATGGCCTCTAATCTGGAAACTGGAGCGTAAGTCTCGTCATAATCAATCCCTTCTTGTTGATTATATGTCTGTGCTACCAAACGTGCTTTGTTCCTTACCACAACTTCTGAATCATCGAGCTTGTTGTGAAAGACCCAACGAGTGCCTATGATGGTGCGATTGGAGGGCTTAGGAACAAGGTGCCAGACTTTATTTCTCTCAAACTCATGAAGCTCTTCTTGCATGGATGCCACCCAATCTGGATCGAGGATAGCTTCTTTGATGTTCTTAGGCTTAGTGAGAGAGACGAAGGCCTTGAAGGCACAAAGGCTGGTTTGCTCAATTGTTTCATCAAGTGATTCAACGATAGTCTCTAGAGGTGCTAGTCGAGCTACACGAGAGCGAGTGTCAATCCTAGAATGGACTGGGGTGAGCATGTTTGTTGGAGGATGAGCACCTTGTTGTTGAAAGGTTCTAGTGGGAGGCTATGTGTTATGATCAAAGTTTGAGGTAGAAGGCCCTTCATTATTATTGTCTGAGTCAGGGCATGAGGGAACTGAGGTTGTATAGGGAAGGGCGAGAGGATTTAAGGCTTTAGGAGGGGGTGCTTGATCAATATCTGAAGAAGCTTCTAAGGGAGGAACTTCTGGAAATGGATCAGAGGCATTTGATGAGGAAGTGAGGAACGTGCCTTCATCAAACACTACATGTATGCTCTCCTTGAAGGTTCTTGTTCTTTGGTTGACCACCTTGTACACTTTGCTTGCTGGGACATAGCCAAGAAAGATGGCTTCATCACTTCGTGCATCAAACTTGCCTAGATTATCTTTCCCCTTATTCAGCACGTAGCACTTGCATCCAAATACCCTGAAATGAGATATGCTTGGAGGGTATCCCTTTATCAGCTCGTAAGGAGTCTTGCCTAAAGAGGGACGTAGAAGAGCTTTGTTGGTGATGTAACATGCGGTGTTCACCGCTTTAGCCCATAGAGAGGGAGTGCCACCACTTTGAAGTAGCATAGTGTGCGCCATCTCTATTAACGTTCGGTTCTTCCTTTCTACCACCCCATTCTGTTGTGGTGTCCTAGGAGTTGAGAAGTTGTGTGTAATTCATCTTTCAATGCAGTAACTTAGCATCTCTCCATTCTCAAATTCAGTTCCACGATCAGATATTATAGAGCGCACCTTCAAAGATAGAGAATTCTCGAGTAGGGCGACTAGCTCGATGAAGCGCGGGGATGCTTGATCCTCCGAGCGCAGGAATAAGGTCCAAGTGAACCTAGAGTAATCATCGACAATCACAAAAATGTAGCGTGCTCCACCAGGGCTTTGAACACGCATTGGCCCACCGAGGTCCATATGAAGAAGATCAAGGGGCTTCTTTGTTGTGACGTTCTGCTTAGCTTTGAATGAGGTTCTGAATTGTTTACCCTTAACAAAATTAGCACAGTGTGTCAAGTTGTCTATCTTGGTAAGAGGTAGAACGCGAACTAGCTCCTTTGCACGCAACTTATGTAGAAGAAGAAGATTGACGTGTCCTAGTCGTTGATGCCATAATTCCGTCTGATCTTCAATAGTAGCGAGACAAAAGTGACCTTTTGGGATGAAGCTAGAGTCGAATATATAGGTAATATTTACTCGCTTCCCCCTTAGGATGATTTCCCCTATAGCATTTCTCACGAGGCACTTCGAGGTGCTGAAGGTCACTTCTTTTGGTCCCTCATCACAGAGTTGAGCTATGCTTAAGAGATTGTAACGAAGGCTCTTCACAAAGTTCACCTTCTGGATTTCTATCTTATCATTGAGGTGTACCATTTTCTCTCGCTACTCAAGTTTTCCTGTAAATAAGCAATCAAACTTTTGGAACCCATTGAAGCTTAGCTTTTCTAGATGGATTAGTTTTCTGATTAGTGTGAGGAGAAGTACTACGATCGAGCCTTTGGCCTTTAGATGAGGAGGCAGTCGCTAAATAAGAAGCTTCATTCAAGCTACTCACTTCACATGTAGCGCGAGTGGCTGGCTTGTATGCCTTTTTACTTAGCTCTTGCTTCTTCTTGCAAGAGTGTATATTGTGACCATTGTTACCACAGAATCTGCACCATTAATTGTACTTCACATACCCATATTTTCCTTTTCCAGGTCTAAAGGGTTTCCTAACCTTAATTTTGGGATCTATTATGTTTGTGGCATTCCCTTGGGCTTGGTTCACATACATTTTATGAGCCTTTTCTCCATGAAACCAGTGATTGTCATCCCCTAATGGCCGTTCAAGTGCTTTAACATTTTTCTCGAAGAATTCATTCTTGCTTCTACATATTTGAAGGGCCTTATCTAAGGTTTCAGCTTTTTTGCTTAATTCTCTGGTGAGCTTTTCATTATCATTCAAGCACTTGGAGGAATCTAAGTCATATCCTAATCCAGTTCTAGCTTCTACAAAGACAGTTTGATTCACGGTTTTCTCATTAGTAGATTTAGTTAATTCGGTTATCTTCGTAAGAATTAGCCCTAAGTCGCTTTCTACCTTGAGTTCTAGGTCCTTTGACAATCCCCCTTGAGGTTGCTTACCTTTGCATCTCTCGCAGGATTTCGTCATCAGACTTAGTTCCCTAGATTTTACTAAGACCTTTTCTTTGTCAACTAACCTAGTGGACATGTCTAGACATTCACTACGTAGTTCAATAAATTCCTCTTCATATTCAGTGACTTGAGATTCTAAGGCTTCATTATCTTCTAGTAGCCCCTTAATCATATTAATAAGGTCTTTCTTTTCAAGCATATTTAAGCGATTAGGAAAGGAATCAAGAGTTTTTACCTTAGAAGTGAGTGCTTCTGCATTGGCCATGAGACATTTGCCTTGAAATCCTTCATGAAGGTGAGCTTCATCATCTTCTTCTTCCCATGAAGAGAAAAGTGCCTTCTTCTCAGTGGCCTCTACCTTTGGGTCAGTGCACGTCTTGGAAAGATGTCCCTTCTCCTCTCAGTTATAGCAAGTATACTCCTTGAGATCACGCTTGGCTGATGACGATGCTTCTCCTGGTCCAGCTCTCTTTTTGAACAATTTCTTGACCATATTAGTCATGAGAGCGACTTCTGTATCATCGTCCTCATCTTTTTCACCATCATTGATGTCCATCTTCTCAAGCACCTTCGTGAGCTTCAACGGTGTTCCAGTGGCTTCTTTTACCTTTAAGCCCTTTAGTGAATCAGCGTTCTCTTGGTCGAAGAACTTGCCAAATATGTCTACGACTGAAAGCTTCTTGCAGTCTGGCGACATGAGTGCGATTCATCGAGTGAGATCGAATTTATCGCTCATAGCGTAGATGACAGCCAGTGTCTGCTCAGAGGCTGGACTGGTTACGCCAGAGGCCGTTAGCTTGTTGATCAGAATAGTGAAGCGCGATTGGCAAGCTGACACGCTTTCCCCAGGGAGTTGTTTGAAGGAATGAAACTCCCTTTGAAGCGTGAACTTTCTGGTGTCCTTCTGATCTTTGCTTCCTTTGTGTATGGAGATGATAGCTTCCCACATATCTTTGGTCGTTTATATGCCAATGACCTTGTCAATGTCTGTGCGAGAGAGTCCATACAGAATCAGTTGTTGAGCTTTTGAGTTCTTCTCCATCTTGACGTAGTGGTTTGGTTGCCAATCCTTTCTTTCCTTCAGCTCTGGAAGCTCTTCATCTCCAAGTTCTATGATTTTCCAGCATTGGTAGTCTTGAGTTCGGATGAACGTCATGTGAACTCCCATCCACCAATCAAGTTCTCCTTCTCGAAGCTGGTGAGGTTTGTTGAGGGACATGCCGAGGTTGAACTCTGAATTCTTCATTGCCGTATTGGAATTGGATCCTGCTCTGATACCAATTGTGGATCATGAAGATCTTAGTCTACCAAAAGATAAAACTTTTGTGCAGAAATACAAGACTAAGATCAAACAAATACTTTAATTCCAAAACGTTGTTGATTTGATTTCTTGTGAGACTTATAATTGCTAGGTGAACACACAGTTCTTAGTTTCTCTCAACTCTCCTAGCTATTGCCTAACTCTAAATCAAGATGAACTCTTTCTCTCTAGTTTGACAACCACATTTAAAGATAATAAACTAAGCTATTTATACTATGGCATAATAACCGGGAACTAATTACCTAAAAGCCAGTAAATAATAATAAATAAAGTACTAAATCTAAACTAGCTGAATATATTGACAAACTAGCTTCAACTGTTAAGATCTCGAATCTGGTAAATCTCTTGGCAAATCAACTCTTTCCTTCTTTAGCTCTAGGAAGATTTCTTTCCATAAATACGCGCTCGGTCCCTTAGCGTGTCTTCGGTCCCCTTGAGCGT